>NC_143546.1:1713317-1938317 GCF_031878675.1 Megascapheus bottae
CAGGATGGCAGGCGTGAGCCACCATGCTCAGCTTCTCTTGTCTTTTTGACGAACGTGTGAACTGGGAGCCTTTGCCCACCACGCTGGAGCCTCTAGCCCTGCTTTTCACTGGTGGTTTTGAGGGTGCTCTTATTTCCTGCTCCCTCTTCCGTGCTGGCCTCAACTCAACCTCCCACCGGAGCCAGGACCACAGGCAGATGATACTGCACTCACCTGCGTGCGGGCAGAGAAGGGGCCTTTTGAGCTCTACCGCCCAAGGCAGTCTTCCCAACTTTGAGCCCTCTGATCTCAGCCTCCCCAATAGTCAGGATTTGAGGTGTAAGCCTCCTTGGTGCTCAACCAGCCATACCTCGTCTGCGTCCAGTTTACAGCGCATAATTGTGTATTAGAAAGCACAATAGTACTTGTTAAGCAGCTGTTGTTTGAATTCTGCCATTGTACATTAGTAAGCACCTCTTTTTCCTCCTTGAATTACTTCTCCTTCCTATGTGTCATTCTTGCTATATATGCCTGTTTTGTGCCTCCAGCGGCTGTGAACATTGCAAAGTGTTGCTCATATATTCAGAACAGAGGGTGCTGGAGCCTTTACAGGTCAGATAGATAGCTCTTCAGCATTCATCTGCTGTGTAATTATATCACCATTACTCCTAGCTATTCTTTCCTAATAGAATAGTAAAAAAGTAAAGTCATCGTTTATGGGTAAATGGCTACAGGCCAAATTCAATGTCAGCTACCTAAACACAATTAGAAGTTCATGATGAACAAATCTCTGGTTAGCTGATATCAAGTATCCTGTCCAAAACTGCTGTTTCAGAGCTTACTCGTGTAATACAAATTAATTTCCTGCAATCTAACTGGCGCTACTTCTGATTGCAGGTTGAGAGTAATGTAGGCAGAGATCCCGCTCGGCTCTATAAAGCTACTAAAGGCTGGGAAGAACGAACCAAAAACATAGGACCGACGGTCTCCGGGCCACTGCTGCACATCCCACATAGGTAAAAACCGTGCATACTGCACACAATTTGCACATTGTACGCCCTGCACGGGTGCACGCACGGCACGTCCGCTTGCAGGGACACTAGACTGATGAAGGCCATTATCTTTCTATTTTAAGTTACTGTTTAATCAGGTAAGGTTTTTTCTTTTTTTCATTTTTCTGCATTTTCGTAACTGCTGCTGTTTCTTCTCGCTAGGGCAATTCCAACCTGGAGACAAGGCATAAAGGGAACCACGTGAGCCGATGGGAATTGCTGTTTGTCTGCAATTCCACGCTGCCAGCCGGGTCAGGTTGGTTGTTCTGTGCGTGGGAGTCAGGGCTGTGTCAGCGTTTCTCTCACCATTTCCTGTTTCCACTGCGAGGGTACTTAAAGTATGCATTGGCCTCTTGTTGATAGCAAATTTATTTAAATACGTTGGTGTTACAAACAGTATGCTACTTAAATACTCAACAACATTTGAGATATTTTGGGTTCTTTTCATGGCATAGCAAAATAACTTGAGATAATCACAAGATTTTTTTTTTTTAAAGCCAAACTTTGTAACTTTTATAACTTGAAAGTTAGCTTGAGTAACAAGAGCAAAAATGAAGTGTCTTTTTTTAAGTGCTAGAAGTTCATTTAATACTTTTTCTACCTTTAACAAATGGGCACTTTGTCAGTTATTACATTTTGTGTAGAAAATTACTTAGTATTTGTTTGAAGCATGGTTTGTTTTTTACAGGTATTTATTAAAACCATATACCTCTCACCTCCTATGCCTTAGTAATTGTGTGACTCACACCGTCCTCATGTCCCCTTCAGCTACCCTGAACATCCCTTCTGCCTTTCTTGGCAAGTTTATAAAGTTGTGTGTCTTTTGTATCTTTCTGACTAATGTAGTTTTCCTTTGTGCTTCTGTTTACTCCCAAGTAGGAATTTGTTGGTGGTGGTGGTAGTGGTCCTGGGGCTTGAACTCAGGGCCTGGGTGCTGTTCCTGAGCAGTGTCACTCAAGGCTAGCACTCTACCACTTTGAGTCACAGCTCCAGTTCTGGTTTTCTTTTCTGTACTTCCTCCCTCCCTCCCTCCTTCCTTCCTTTCTCCTTTTTTTTTGGGGGGGGTCAGTCCTGGGACTTGAGCTCTGGGCCTAAGTGATGTCTTTTGGTCTTTTGCCTCCTTTTGCAAACACTCTGCCACTTGAGCCATAATGCTGCTTCTAGCTTCTAGTAATTGAAGGTGAAATTCTCATGGGCTTCCTGCCTGGGCTGGCTTCACACCGTGATCCTCAGCTCTCAGCCTCCTGCGCTAGAATGACAGGTGTGATTCAGCACTTGGCCGAACAGGGAAATTTTTGCTCTGAAACATCATGTTGTAAGCTAGCTGCAGAATGATCGTTTGGGTGGTGTTTAAAAACTTCTCTAATTCAAAGACAAACAGTTGATCAGGAGAGTAAAATGTTAAATGTGCAGGCTTTCATATGTGAAAACACAATTTAACATGATACATCGTTTCACATTATAAAAATCTTTATATTGATATGAAGGGCACCACATACATAAAAATACAAGAGGGGCCGGGAGTTTGGCCTAGTGGTTAAAGTGCTTGCCTAGCATGCACGAAGACCTGGATTCGATTCCTCGGTGCCACGTGCATAGAAAATATCCAGAAGTGGTGCTGAGGCTCAAGTGGTAGAGCTCTAGCCTTGAGAAAGTCCAGGGACAGTGCTCAGGCCCTGAGCTCAAGCCCAGGACTGGCAAGAAAAAAAAGACTTAAGTGGCGCTGTGGCTGCAGTGGTGGAGTGATAGTCTTGAGCTGGCGAGCTCCGGGAGGCGCCCAGGCCCGGAGTTGAAGCCCTCGACTGCCCAACATAGTAATCCTACCGATGATGATTCAGGAGAGAGTTCCATCCGGAAGGGGCGGGGAGAGCCCCGCGTGCGCGTGCGCCTGCCCCGCGTGCACCTGCCCGGGGGCGGGGCCGGCCTGCCCCGCTTCCGGCCAACTGCTTCCGGGTGGCGGCGGGGCCCGCTTCCGGAGCAAGATGGCGGCCGCGGAGGACGAGCCGCTGGCGGGGAGCGGGGACGGCGAGCGGCTGGACTTCCTGCGGGACCGGCACGTGCGGTTCTTCCAGCGCTGCCTGCAGGTCCTGCCCGAGCGCTACTCCTCGCTGGAGACGAGCAGGTGGGCGGGCGGCGCGGGGCGGGGCGGGCGGCGCGGGGCGGCCTGGCGCGGGCCTCGGCCCCGGGCCACGCCCGGCCAGCGGAGCCCGCGCGTCCTCCCGGAGGAGCGGCCCCGGCGGTGGCCGCAGGCCCCGGCCGACCCCGGAGCCGGCTGCCCGCGGAGCGGGTCGGAGGAAGACGTCCCCAGCGAGGGCGCCCACAGCCGCACCCCCCCCCACGTCCTTACAGCTCGGTGACTCCCGGTTCACAGTGCTCTGAACGCGCCCGGGTTTCCAGACCCCTCGCGGGGAGCACGAAGGGTAGAGGAGTGCGTGACTTCACGAAGTGAATAGGCGGTGGTCTGGGGACCTGCACTCCTCAGTGCGTGCACCAAGAGGTGAATAATTGGAGATTATCCTCCTCCTCCCTCGGGTCTGGCTAGGTGACCGGCTCACCCGGACTCCATAGTGCCAGAGGACAGGCGTCTGCCACTGCAGAGGCCCTTATCTAACTTAACACACTGGATTTTAAAGTCCTTCCTAGCTCCCCGATAGCATATCTTTACAGAAAATAACTTGGATGAATCACACCGGGTGGTTTTTAGTGGTGGTTGTTGTTGGTTATTTTTTCTCTGAATGGATTCACAGTCTTCACTTCCCTGCTTCCCTGTAGTTACATTATGTCTTTTTGTCACACGTGTAATTTATAGTTAATTTTAAAATTAATTGTGTAGGCACTTGAACCTTTTAAGCACAAAACCACCACCTTTCAGTCACAAGTTATCTACTGGTAGTAAGAGTTTTAAAGCGAAGCACTGAGGGGCCTGTTAAGGTTCTTGCCCCGTGCTTCAGTCCAGTTCTTATTGCCTTCACTGAGCCCTTGTGAGGACAGGAGTGCTTGCCACCGGTGTCAGACCAGCTGTTCATTCAGGTCTCTCTGCTCCTTTCCATGGGCACATAACAAAATAGGGCCCTTAAAGCTGATGTTGCTTTGGGCATATAACAATATTTCCCCGCTGTTATGGCAAAATTAATCCATTTCCCTGTTTCTTGCCGTCTGACTATATATATAGTATATATTGTGTGTATATGTGTATATATTACATGTATATATATATATATACGTACAGTTTGTGTGTGTGTGTGCTTGTGTGTGTGGTTGGTTGGTTGGGGTTTGTTTTTTTGTTGGTATGGGGTTTGAATTCAGCGCCTCTGGCTAGTTTGGTTTTCTTGATTGGTACTCAGAATAAATGTTTTTGCCTTTCTAACGACTGTGGCTTCATGAAAATCAGTATAGTGTTTGTGACTTCCTCTGAAGTTTGTTTTGTTTCTATTAGCTTAAAAAAGGAATAGACCCATTCTGGGCCAGGTGTGATGGTGCAATCCTGCAATCCAGCTGTGGAGAGGCAGGGCCGGGAGGGTCACTGGAAGCTAGCATGATGAAAGACCCTTTCTTTAAAACAAACAACAACAACAGAAACCTCACCAGTGTTCTGGGGAGTAGAAAACCAGAGAGTGGCAATCCCTAGATGATGTGAAGAGTACTGTCATATCAGGTTAGATTAGCACTTGAGGAACTGACACGTGCGAGTTGATTATGTTCACAAAGTTTGGGTCACTTGCTTTGCTTTTCCTCCTTTATGGATGTCCCCAAGGGTTTTTAACAATGCTACCTAGATTTCAAGTGGGGACATAGATGTAAAACTATGAATAAATTACTACATTAAAAATAATAATAAAGGGCCAAGAGTTTGGCCTAGTGGTAGAGTGCTTGCCTGGCATGCACGAAGACCCAGGTTCGATTCCTCTGTACCACTTACACAGAAAAAGCCAGAAATGGTGCTGTGGCTCAAGTGATAGAGCTCTAGCCTTGAGAAAGCCCAAGAACAGTGCTCAGACCCTGAGTTCAAGCCCCAGGACTGGCAAAAACAAAAAAACAAAACAAAACAGAAATGTAGGCTGGGAAGAGTAGCTCATACCTGTAATCCCAGCTGCTTCAGAGGTATAGAGCAAGAGGGTCTTGGTTCAAGGACAGCCCAGGAAAAAAATTAAGGACATTTTTTATCTCAGCAAAGAAGCCTGATATAGTATTGTATAGCTATGGTTACAGGTAGGGAAGAAATCAAATGCAGGAGAATTGAATGAAGACCCTGTTTGAAAAATATCTTAAAGCACAATGGGCAGGGGCTGGGAGGGAGTCAAAGCCTACCTCATGAGAGGCCCTCCATTATCCCCTCCCCCCAAAAGAAAAATGCACAGGTAATGCTGCCGCCCCATGGGTGAGGGAGCTAGGGGTGTAGACTGCACACTCAGGCACGCTGTGGTGAATGGCTGAGGTGATGTGTGCGTCTAGAATTTTAAGCATTATTCATTCACACTTTTCAGCAGCTGACTCCTCTGTGACTATTTTTAAGCTTAGTCATACATCTTTACAATTACTTCACGTGGGAAGTGATTCTTCTAGTATCATAAATTCTTAAAAAGAAACCTTTACTGCGCATTTAGTATAGAACTTGTAGGCATCACAAGGCAGAATTGAACTTCCAGACCAGGACCAGGTCATATTTGGAGTGGTGCCAACCTGGAGTCCTGCGGGGTGACTCTGTCCTCTACCCAGCCCAGCCCAGCAAGTTCTCTCTAGTCTTGTCACCCCAGAACGTGGGCCTGGCATCTCGGAATAGGAGGCACAGAGCAGGGACTTGATCCTCAGTTCTCTGAGAAAATAAGGATGCTCTGGAGCAATCAGAAGAAGGAGAAAGGGTCAGAAAGTCCCGAGTGTGCAGTCCGGTGTATCTGGACCTTGGAGGTCGTCTCCCATCTTCGCAGGAAGAAAACTGAGCACTGGAAATCCACTGCTCCTGTGGATCCTTCAGATGATGAAGGTCATAGGACTCTCAAAACTGGGGTCCCAGCCATGCACCCTAGATACTCACAGGGCTGAGCTCTGAGCTTCCAGGTTTGAGTCTATGAGACTCTTATCTTCAATTCACAGTTCTAAAAGCTGGAAGTGGAGCTGTGATTAAAGTGGTAGAGTGCCAACATTGAGCAAAAAAGCTAAGGGACAGTGCCCAGGCCTTGAGTTTAAGCCCTAGTACCCAGAAACCCACCCCACCAATTAAAAAAAAAAGTAAAATCTAGAAGCATGACTGCTTCTGCCATTATAGTGAACATTGACCTTTTTATGCATTCCCAGCCTTTTTAAATCTAGTCCTCACTTGCTTATGTACTGGCTTCAGTGGATTGGTGGATGCTTCTGCTAGGCAATGTTTCTTAGCCCTTAAATCTCTTACTCTCTTCCCCTCCCCCCACTCAAGGTATGACTGATGCTATTAAATAAAAGGTCATTTACGTTTTGCTTTGCGTTGGTAAGGTAGAAGTGTTGCTGCAGTTATTGCAGGCGTAGGGTGTGGGGTGTTACTTTTTGGAGGCAGCCTGGGTTCAGTGGCCTTTTGCGTTTTTTTCTTTTAGGTTGACCATTGCGTTTTTTGCTCTCTCCGGGCTGGATATGTTGGACTCCTTAGATGTGGTGAACAGAGGTGATATAATAGAGTGGATTTACTCCCTGCAGGTCCTTCCCACAGAAGACCGTGAGTGAGTTTTTAGCATTTCATTTTCAGTGTGGCTGGTGGAGCCTGGCGGGGAGTGTTAGTGTTCACTCAAGCTGTGGCTGTGCTCTCTGCCCGTGCGGCCCTGGCACAGAGCTGCCGGGCATCCTGGGGTCCAGCAGACCCTCACCCTGAGCCCTCTCACTGCTGGCTGCTTCCTGATCATCTGTGCTTGCTCTTTACGTATGACTGGCCATGCCCCACCGTTGTTTTGTCTCTTCAGTGTAACAAACTCTGCCATCAAAGTTGCCTTTCCGTCTTTCGGGCACTTTCTCCTGATCTTTGTGTTTAATTAATATTTTTGTACTTTCTTAGCACTCTTATTTCAGCTACTCTACACTTTCTTTTTTCTGAAATCACTATTGGTGGTATTTAATTTTTTTTAATACTTTACACTTCTTAAAACTTCGGGGTTTTGATTGATTCAGTCAATTAAATCCAAGTCAATAAATCCAAAATTCAGAAGGTTTGTGACCAGCTGAATGCATACATTTGTTTTTGTTTTTGGCTCTGGGACATTCAGTCAAGTGTAGAACACTTAGCACGTTCAGGCCCGTGGGTTCGGTCCTCTGTGCGGGATAGTGGACTGTGGAGGGGATTAGAATTGTGAAGTGGTAGTGATTCGTGCATTCTCCATCAGTGGCCGCCACAGCCTGTTTTAGGAAAGTGGTCCTCAGCCAGCTTGGGCTGTAGAGGCAGGGGTCTCTCCAGCACAGTCAGGACCCTGCGCACACAGATCAGAAAAGGTGGAAGTGCACACAGTGAAAGTGTTTCAGTGCTGAAGTCGTGTCAGAGAAAGCCTTACACAGTAAAAAGAGTAAATAGCATAAAAGTGATAGAGCTGGATCCAAAATAGTGGTGGTTTTGCTTGCGGCAGAAATCATTCTGTACATTTAGTGTTTTGCAGTTGTCAGCACTGCCAGAGATGTGGTCGGGTCTGTTCCTGGCTTGACTGGAAGAGGAAAGACAGTGGAGAGAGTGCACCAGAGGCCCCACAGAGGGGTGAAGTAGAGCCAGATCCCCATGCCACTCCGCTGTACAGCAGGCCAGCATGCAGGGCAGCAGTGTCAAGTCCGCCCTCCCTAACCCTGGTGTGCCTAGATCACTGTAGCACCCAAGCCGCTCCACGCTCCCCCTACCAGCTAATGTAGGGGCAAGCTCCATCCAGGGAGCTGCTCTGACTTCTTTACTCTTTTTTTTTTTTTTATTTTTGGTGTGAGGGGGTTGGTCATAGGGCTTGAACTCTGGACCTGACCACTGTCTCTGGGCTCTTCAGCTCAAGACTACAGCCCTATCCCTTGAGCCACAGCCTCACTTCCTGTTTTCCAGTGGTTAATTGGAGATAAGAGTCTCACATTCTTTAGTACCCAGGCTGGCTGTGAACCTTGATCCTTAGATCGCAACCTCCTGAGTAATTAGGATGTCAGGTATGAGCCACTGTGCCCGGCTAGGTTGTTTTTTTTTTTTTTTTTTTTGCCAGTTCTGAGCTTGAGCTCAGGGTCTGAGCACTGTCCTTGGACTTTCTGTAGGCTAGACCTCTACCACTTGAGCCAGAGCACCACTTCCAGCTTTTTTTTTTTTTAAATGTATGTGGTACCAAGGAATCGAACCCTGGTCTCCATGCATGCTAGGCAAGCACTCTGTCTCTAGGCCAAACTCCCGGGCCCCTGGCTAGTCTTTTGATATTCTCATTACCTATTACTGATTCTGTTTAATAGGTGTTGTGTGTCATGTGTATTTTTCTTTAAGATACAGGTTTTATAGTGAGAATCCTGAGGCTGTTTTATGGCATGAAGGGAAAATTGGATCCTTTTTTTCCCTTAGATCCCATAAAATATTGGAATTGAGTGATTAGAAATACTGAAAAAGGTAGCAAGCCTGTCATCCTACCTTCTCAGGAGACTGAGATCTGAGGATTGCAATTTGAAAACAGTCTGGGCAGGAAAGTCGTTGAGACTCATCAATTGACCACCAGAAAATGGGAAGTTGTAAGTAAAAAAACTCAGGGACAGAGTCCACACTCTTGAGTTCAAGCCCCATGACTGACAAAAAGAAAGAAAAACTATAAAAGGTTATATTTTTTAATGTTTGATTTTCAGTAGGCTTTTCAGATTTGTTCCCTTTTTTAAAAAGCATATTTACAGTGTAAACATGTGGCTGATGGAGGCGTTTTGCATATGGACTTGTTGTTCGTCCGTCTGAGAATCGTAACATACCAAAGGGTCTCTGGGAAGGGATCCCTTCCTGACTCGCGTGTGTACCACGCCTAGACGGGTGTCAGGGAACTGCACAGGTCTTCCCTGTCCAGTGGTCACTCTAAACTCTTGACTTGCTGGTTGAAAGAAGTGCTTCATTGAGATACTGAGCCTAACAGATTCAGAATGACAATGTTTGGCGTGGCCACTGATGAGATTGAGGCAGGAGGGTGGAGCTTGAGGCCAAGCGAGGGAGCCCTCGTTGATTATGATGGTGTCTTGGCTGAGCAAGTACTAAGTGCTTTACATACATCCTGTTGTGTAAATTTGGGGTATTTTTTGTTTGATTCCTCATGATCCAAGTTTAATTTTTCTTACAGAATGTGGATCTTTTAGGATATGTTGATATCTAAACTACTTCATGAAATACAAGCTAGATTGCCTTTATACCTCTGCAAAAGCAGGGTTTACCAAAGTAGTGGTCCTCTGTTGCTTTTCTTTATGAATGAAGCAACTTTGTTCCGACCCTAAACTAGGGGTTTTCTGCAGGTCTGGGTGAGAGCTGAGAGGCGCGTGGTGGATTCTGGTGCTCACCTGAGTAGGGGCACTGGGCGGTGCCAGTAGAGGAGCAGAGATGCAGACAGGAACCAGAAAGCCGAGCCTGATAGATTGAAGAGTGGTGTTGAAGAGGGCCTTGCTCCAGCCCGGCATTCTCCTGGTTCATTGGAAATGGCTTTGAACCCCTCCAGGTCGGTCTGGGCCTCCTGAGTACCTAGGTAGGGCTACAGGCCTTAGCAAGGCTGGTGCCATTTAATGAGTGATTGTTCTTGCTTGGGTTTTAGTGTTTAATGTTAGTCAGGTTTCTGAAAGCACTGTTACAATCTTTTCATTGTTGTTTTAGCAGAAATCATAAGTTGTTTTTTTATGCAGCTTCGTAGTGCACAGACAGCTTAGCCGAGGAGACGAAATACCACAATCTCTTAATCTCTTCCATGTACTAACTGCTGCTTGAGATTGTAAATGCTGCCTACCCCCGTTAACCCCCCCTCCCCACGTACTGAGACCTTGCCTTCAGACTCCTTTTTGCTGGGCTGGGACTTTCTTACTGTGCTCACTGAACCCATCTGCTGAACCCGTCTGCCCGCTGTACCTTGAGAAAAGGGGATCTCACAGATTTTTTTTTTTTTTTTTGCCTGGGCTAGCCTTAAACCATGAGCCTCTTGTTCTCAGCCTCAGCTAGGATTCTACAGATATAAACCACCAGTACCCAGATTATTCATGCTTTTATATCCACAGTGACTGTGTTCTCTTTTTTTTGGGGGGGGGGTATGAAGGGATGGAGAGAAGGGAAAGGAAAGGGAGAAGGGAAGAGGGATACTGAAAGAGAAGAAGAGTTTTTGGGTTTTCTCAAGGCTAGAGCTCTACCACTTGAGCCTCAGCACCACTTCCAGCTTTTTCTCTGTACGTGGTATTGAAGAATGAAACCCCAGCCTTCATGCATGCTAGGCGAGCACTGTACCAGTAGGCCAAACTCCCAGCCCAGGAGAGGGTATTTTCACTGGAAGAAACTTCTTCACAAATTGCAACAAAAGCTAGGGATACTGTTCAGTTTTAGTGTTAGTGTGTCATTGGCTGACTCTCCATGGCTACTGTTTGGTCATTAAAGTATCATCTACATAGGTTTTGTGTAAGACCCACCAAGAGCAGTCGCACACTATTAGCGTCTAGTTGAAAATGGGGAAACTTGTTTTCCAGGCCTGCAGAGCTAGGAGGAATGTGACCTTTTTGTGTAGAGTATTTTTATTTTATTTATTTTGAGGAGCAGGACTAGGACTTGAACTGGACTTCCTGCTTGCCAGGTGGCTTAGCACCCCCTGAGCTTTCCATGCACACCAATCTGTGGTCCGTTTCCTAACCTTGATGGCACACCTGGGGTTGGACGTTATTTTTAGGGTCCAGCACTGTAAGTCAGGTGGTAAGAGCCACGGTTCCTGCTCTCCCATCTCTCACCAGGGCTGCTTGACCGAGCTGCCTGACCCCACTCAGAGCCCCTGAAGCCAGCCTGAGCTGTCACACAGCCGGCTGTAGGTTCTTGTGTGTCTGAATGGCAGAAACACCACATTGTGTGCTGAAATGGGCAGAGAGGGATGTGTTACACTTTGAGTGCTAACAATACAAAGAATGTGGTTCCTCTGGCTGTCCCTGCTCATCTGTCAGGAAACAGTGGGTTGAAGCGGTGAGGAGGGTGGGCCTCTGGTGTTCCTGAGTGATCCCCTGAACTTGACCGTGTACAGGGCAGGGCCGGTCATTGGAGGACGTGCCAGAGGTCCCCTCCAGAGTGTCCCTGACACTCCCCAGGGAACCTGGCACAGACACACAACCCACCAGCTGGGTGGGCAAGGTTGCAGAAGAAAATGAGGACTGTCCTAAGGCAGTGCATGCTTCATTTTCTAGGATCCAACCTAAATCGCTGTGGCTTCCGAGGCTCTTCCCACCTGGGCATCCCCTTCAACCCATCCAAGGTCAGTTCCCACCCGGGCATCCCCTTCAACCCATCCAAGGTCAGTTCCCGCCCAGGCATCCCCTTCAACCCATCCAAGGTCGGTTCCCACCACATCCCCTTCAACCCATCCAAGGTCAGTTCCTACCACATCCCCTTCAACGCATCCAAGGTCAGTTCCCACCCTGGCATCCCCTTCAACCTGAGCAGCCAGGGTAATAGGCATGAGCCTATAAAAGAGCACCCAGCTCAGTTTTTGTAAAAGATATTTATGATATTCTATTTTCTCCTGTATGAAAGAATCTTTGTCTTATAGATCATTTTATGTAAAAGATGATACTCTTATCTATAAAATGAACTATAAATGAAAATTAATTGAATACAGTTTAAATAAAAATTTTGAGTATCAAAAGTGTTTCCATTAACTTGAGATATCACTGAGATAAATTTTTCAATTGTGTAGCTTGGATTTATGCAATCATAATTATATTAACATGTATACAGAAAATGTTTGTTTTTCTCAGTTGGATGTCTTTGCAGGTTGGTGCAAACATTTCACTTTATGAAAACCTTATGAAGTGCTTGTATTTCGATTCGTTAATTGCCATAAAATGGGTTTTGAATTTAGAGCCCTGGAACCGCTCATCCTTACGACAGTGGCCATATAGCAATGACCTACACCGGCCTTTCCTGTCTAGTCATTCTTGGAGATGACTTGAGCCGCGTCAACAAGGAAGCTTGCTTGGCGGGCCTGAGAGCCCTGCAGCTGGAAGACGGCAGGTAGGAGTCACTGGGGATCACTTTAGGGGTGTGCGTGTGTGTGCGTGTGGGTGTGTCTAATTCTTGGAACAACAGAGATGAGCATAGTAACTGCAGTCGATGGCTCGAGGGTCCTGTGTGCTTATTAGAATCACCTAGTTCCAGGCATTCATCTAGCATGTCCAAGCTGGGGTGTTCACCCAGTACAGCCCAAAAAATCCACGGCAAGCACTGTTGAGTGCTCAGTCAGGACAATCCTCCTTGAAATCCTGGCTACCTGGAGTGGAGATTATGGTTTGAGGCTGGCCTGAGCAAAGAGCAGCTCCTGAGACTCCATCTCATGTCAGTAGCATGGCGTAGGCTGAAGCTCCATAGCCTAGGCAGAGGAGCCAGACCCCACCTCCAGAACAGCCCGCGCATGCTCAGGGGTGGTGGGCGCGGCTCAGGAGGGAGAGGGCCTGTCTGCCACATTGGAGATTTCAGTCCCTGCCCTGATTTCAGGCTCTGAGGTTGCAGGAAGCAAAAGTAATTCAACTTATTCTTGGGAGCTTTCTGGTGCTGTGAGGAGAGGGCGTGTGTGCAGCGCTCGGTGTGGGCCGTCTCATGCTGTCTGAGGAAGACTGCAGACACACAGACGGGCTGCGTCTTGTGTCATCGAAACTCCTTCCCATTGGTTTCTAGATAAAGAGGCCTGTGATACCTACTGTGGCTCCACCACTAAGTGTGAGATGGAGCCGCCGGATGCCCCATACACGTGGCAAACCAGCGGCTTACTGCCTGCCTGCAAGCTGCCTTCTGCCAGGGCAGTGCTCCCCTTTGCCTCCCAGCTGGGAGTGGCAGCGCCTGGAGACGAGCATTGTGCAGGTGTGGGCGGCCAGTAGAGATAGTGTCATGTCAGTCGTCCTAGCGTAGCAGAGATACAGAATAGGTGTTTTCACCCCCCCGTGAAAAGATGCCCGTCCAGCGTGGTAACGGAAAGTCTCACTCTGGTTCCTTTCAGCTTCTGCGCGGTTCCGGAAGGCAGTGAAAACGACATGCGGTTTGTGTACTGTGCGTCCTGTATCTGCTACATGCTCAACAGCTGGTCAGGCATGGATGTGAAGAAGGCCATCAGCTACATCCGGGGAAGCCTGGTGAGTGGCCTGGGTTAGCGCCGCCAGCATGTGCTATGGGCTCCCTCCTGCTCCTGGGCGCCAGCCTCGAGACCCCAGAAGAGCGGACCAAGCCCTGGGCCCTGAAACAGAGTCATTGTGTGGGTTTTTAGATTTAACATTTTTTAGGAAAAACATGTTTTTCTTTAAGATTCTATACATAGTAATCTTAGCCAGAAGTATACTTTGCTATGGCTTTTTATCACCCGAGCCACAGCTCCACTTCTGGGGTGTTTTTTGACGCTTAATTGGAGATGAGACTTACAGATTTTTGTTTTCTTTGAACCTCAATCCTCAGATCTCTGCCTTTTGAATAGCCAGGATTACTGGTGCCCACCTCCACTGCTCTGCTTTAAGTAAAACTGTAAAAGTAGAGCTGCTTCCTGCAGGGATTGCTTCTCAGATGTAATGTTTGTAATGCTCTATTTAGAGCATTTAAAACATAATTCTGTTACTCCAGGCTTAAGCCAATATTTATGAACGGAAGCGTGTGTGAATTCTCAGAGGAATGGAGTTGGTTTTGAATGGATATGGGACTATGGATCAGGTTATGTCAGAATTTGCACTCTTGTTTAAAAAGCATGCACGAAGCCCTGGGTTCAATTCCTTGGTACCATATGCACAGAAAAAGCTGAAGTGGTGCTGTGGCTCAAGTGGTAGGGCGCTAGCCTTGAAAAAGCTCAAGAACATTGCTCAGGCCCTAAGTTCAAGCCCCAGGACTAGCGCACGCACGCATGCACGCACGCACGCGGAAGCAGAGGTACCTTGAAGGAGTATAGATAGGTGTCACAAGGGTGGGGAGATGCATATTGACTTCCTGTTTGTGGATTTGTCCTATGTTGGTTCCTTTGGGTGAGGTGATGTGTGCCGGAGATTTTTCTGCAAAGCTCTATCCCATGATAGAACATCTGGAAGCTTTAAATGCATTTTAAATATACCGTCGTGAAACTTCTGTCCATTTGTGTTTAATGTGCACTAATAGTTTTCTGGCTCTGACTGCTGTGCTGTAAATGACGACTGAAATTCTGCCGACTGTAAATTCTTGTTATTCCAGAGGTGATGTAGACTGTACTGTCAGTGTTATTTTGATGCTCATGGAGTCTTAGCTTCCACTGGGAATCTTTTCACCCGGGCTCAGCGCTATCTTGAACGCTCCCTTCTCCTTCGTTCTCTCAGGCCCTCCATGCTTGCCAGCATAAGGGATTCCGGGTTCTTGTTGGAGGACAGTGTGTGGCGTGTGCACAGCGCTTCTCGGCCCCACCTCGTAGCAGCGCTTGAAAGTGTGTTCCCCCAGCTTTCCCACATGGAGACACTCAGTGTGTGCCTGCCCATCCACACACTGCACACTGTGACCCAGTGCCAAAGAGATTCGGCCATTCTTAGTCTGACTATGCATGGTTCGTTTATCTTCCCTCTTCAATATGCTTATGTGTTATTAATTTGGAGTTGGCTTCCGGTTGTTTTTATTTGGATTCCCATTTCAGGTGTTTGCTCAGTGTCGATACCCTTCCCTTAGTTGATCTTCATGTATGAAATGCATGTCAGCACTGGAGGAGAGCCATGTTTAGAGAGGTGTGCCTCCCCAATTCCTGCCACCTTCCGCCCTCCGCCCTCACCTCCACTCACATCCACTCCCATCCCCTTCACTCTGCAGGCGTTTTACTGGTTTTCCCGTCATCTTTCCTGTGTCTCATCATCACATGGGACAATATAAATATACCTTATTTTTCTTTTCTTACTTAAAAGCTATCCGAGACAGGTGTGGTGGCTCACGACTGTAATCCTAGATACTCAGGAGGCTGAGATCTGAGGATCGTGGTTCAAAGCCAGCCTGGCACCAAAGGACCTGAGATTCTCATCTCCAGTTAGAAAATGGGAAGTGGGGCTTGGCTCAAGGGTAGGGTGGTAGCCTTGAGCCGAAGAGCCCAGGAACAGTGCCCAGGCCAGAGTTCAAGCCCCATAACTGACAAAAAAAAAAAAAAAAGATAGCATACCAGTGATTTTGCTTATTTTTCCTACTGAACAATATACATTGAGAACTTGCAAATTCAAGTTTTTCTCATTCTTTCTGTTGAAGTTTACGTTTCTCAGATGCCTTGTTGTGTTTTCCAGTAGTCTAAATGTGGAGCATGTGTTTTCCGGTTGTGAACACGGTATAAGTCTCCGTCTGATGTCACTGCTGCATGCTTCTTTACTACACTTGTCAGCCTCTCTTCATGATGCCTTCTTAGGAAGGAAAGTGTCCTGTGTGCTAATCACCCACCGGGCCATGGTAGTGCCACGTTTTCCAGTCTGTAGTGACTGTGGAAACGGGACCCATCAGTGGTCACAGCGGCTGGCCTTCAATATCTGCGTATGCATTTCTGGATCAGAGAGTTTACGTATACCTGATCCTGTTGAAGTCAGTCTGCCGTGATTAGTGAGCTTTAAGGCTTGAGGGCGAGGTTGCCTGCGTCCCGGGTCTCTGTGTGGACTGTGTCTGGAGGCAGTGAGTGTGGAGGAGGCTTGGCTCCCATCAGTGCCCCTTCCACCTTCACAAACAGCTCTCAGCAGAGACCACTGCTCCCATGTGGTCTACATGTGTCAGAGCTGGCTGGCCACTGGGCTGGCCCTTGATCCTGTCTTCTAAAACCACACATTTCCTCTTGCTCTCCTCGCTCTGGGTTGACTGTGGAGGAAGGGTAAGGAGAGGAAAACTTTATGACCAGGGTCCTTGCATTTTCAGTCCTCTGATCGCTACTAGAAAGTGCCAGGGCAGTAAGCGCTGCAATAAATGTGAACAGCTGGGTCTCAGAATGCTCCTCTGTCGGCTGAACGCACTCAGGAAAGCTCGGTCTAGGCTCGGTCCTTGAAAATGACTAGTTCTGTTTCTCTGGTGGAGAAAGTGCATATTTTGGAAAGATACAATAAAAACACCCAACAACGGAGTGTTCAGTTCCCCGTGCATTCTTATTTCTCTGTAAACTAAGCCGTGTTTTCTTTTTCAGTCCTATGACAATGGGCTGGCACAGGGAGCTGGACTGGAATCTCATGGTAAGGCTTGCATGGATGTGGTGGGAGCTTCTGCTTCTTCAAGAGCACCAGACTTGACTTCTGTGTCAGCTTTCTCCCCTGCTCCTCTATCCACTCGGGGTTCCCGACCGTACCCTTCTAGTCACTAGCTGTTACCAGGCTGGTGAAGCGCCATGCTCGCAGGGCACCTGCAGTATGCTGTTTACTAGTCAGCTTTGGGAAAGTGCCTTGCAATTATTCCTTAAGTTGTTGTTTAAAAAAACAAAAAGCTTAGCCCGGCACCGGTGGCCCAGGCCTGTCATCCTAGCTGCCCAGGAGGCTGAGATCTGAGGATCACAGTTCAAAGCCAGCTCCGGCAGGAAAGTCCATAAGACTTACCTCCAGTCAACCACCAGAAAACCAGAAGTGGCACTGTGGCTCGGAGCAGCAGAGGGCTAGCATTGAGAGAGAGGGCTCAGGGATAGCGCCCAGGTTCTGAATTCAAGCCCCACAACTGATAAAAATAAATAAATCAGCTAATAAGTAACAAAAGCTTAGTTTTCTTTAGCTTAACACTTCTTTCCTTCCTTAAGTATAATCTTTCATATGGCTTCAAATTATTTTACATCCTGTTTTCTCAACACAGCATGGGAGAGTTCTGTGCTGATTGGGTATTTTGAAATTGTCCTTTTAAAATGTTTCACTGTTTTCAAGGTTCATTTAACCACTCCCCCCATACACATACACACACACGAATTGTGCATTATTTCCCTCCTCAGTTTATGGGGTTTTGATTAACAGGAGGATCAACTTTCTGTGGCATTGCTTCACTGTGTCTAATGGGGAAATTAGAAGAAGTGTTTTCAGAAAAGGAGCTGAACAGGATAAAGAGGTGGTGCATAATGCGGCAGCAGACTGGCTACCACGGAAGGCCCAACAAGCCCGTGGACACCTGCTACTCCTTCTGGGTGGGGGCCACTCTCAAGGTAAGAGGTCATGGGGGCGGGACTCACCATGATTAAATTTAGGCTAGTTCTCTTCACTGTGCTATTTGAAAATATCCATCCTTACACAACACCAGTGACCCAGAACTTGAACTTTGTGCTGTGTGTGACTTCGGCAGAGCCCTCGGCCCTGGCTTTCCTGGAGTCATAAGTATATGTCACTGAAACCAACCAGTGCTTTGTGTAGAGCAGCTTTCTTTCTGGAAAATAGACCAGTGAAGATCCTGTGGGAGCTTTTAATCTAAAAAGGCCAGGTGCTTGGTGGCTCACGCCTGTAAACCTAAAAATACGAGTAGATGACGGATTTGTGGAGTGTATTGAAGGAGTTGTATGTGGAGGCCACATCCACGTGGCTTGATCCAGAAGGAAAAGCAGTGGGTCAGGCGAAAGAGTATAGATTTAAGAAAATAAGAACTTGGGTGGGGGCGGCGTGACTGCTTTGAAGTGCCCGAGTCTGTGAGAGTTGCCCTGGGAACTTTAGGCAGAGACACTTACTTAACTGCGGACACAGCTGAAATGTGAGCCACAGGGCAGTAATACGGCTTGTATGTCATTCCAGCTTCTGAAAATTTTCCAGTACACTAACTTTGAGAAAAATAGAAATTACATCCTGTCAACTCAGGACCGCCTTGTAGGGGGGTTTGCCAAGTGGCCGGACAGCCATCCAGGTACGGATCCAGAGCAGGGCCCCCCTCCCCTCCTTCCTCTCCCATCCTCTTCCCTGCCTGCCTGTTTTCTGTGCTGGTCCTGAGGCTTGCACTCAGGGCCTGGGCACTGTCACTACGCTTTTATGCTCAAGGCTAGCACTCTTCTGCTTGAGCCACAGCTTCACTTTGGCTTTAAGTGTTGGTGAGTGCTGGTGTGAGCCTCGGGTGTGTCACCCTGATTGTCCACAGGCGTGGCAATGGATTGATTGTACACTTGAGGGAGGGTGGGGCCCTTGGGAAGATAGCTCAGCAAGACTCCTGAGACCCCCACCCACCGCCTGTGCTATGCGGTTTAAAACTTGTTGGTCTGGGAGTGTGGCCTAGAGGTCGAGTGCTGGCCTAGCACGCACCAAGGCCCGGTTCCGTTCCTCGGTGCCACATACGCAGACAAGACCGGAGGTGGTGCTGAGGCTCCAGAGGTAGAGCTCTGGCCCAGGACTGGCCATGCGAGAGGAGAGAAGAGGGCAGCTGGTGTGAGGCGTGAGGAAGCTGCTCTTTGGTTGGCCGGGTGTCGTGTTCTGAGCACGGCGGTGGGGTGGGGTGGGGTGGGGTGGCGGGGCGGTGATGGCGATGGTGATGGTGAGATGGTGAGATGGTGACGGCGATCCGCCTGGCCCGCCTTTCAGACGCCCTGCACGCCTACTTCGGGATCTGCGGGCTGTCCCTCATGGAGGAGAACGGGATCTGCCAGGTCCACCCGGCGCTCAACGTGAGCACGCGGACCTCGGAGCGCCTCCGCGACCTCCACCGCGCCTGGAGCGGCCAGGGAGGCCACGGAGGCCCGGAGCGCGCGCACCTGGAGACGTGACGGCGGCGGGGGCGGGGGCTCGCATGCTCGGCCAGGCCCGGCCCGGCCAGGCCAGGCCAGGCCAGGCCCTGCCCTGCCCTGCCCTGCCCTGCCGGGCCCCCAGACCAGCGGGCCTGCCTGCCTTCCCTCCCCACAGTCCCCGCGGAAGCCCGGGCCCCCGCGGCCGCTGCTGGGTGGCGGCGGCGCGTCCGGTCTGTGCGGTCTGGAGCCCGGGGACCTCCCAGAGTGCAGACCCCGACTCAGCCCCGGGCGGAGAGGGGAGCCTCGCAGGCACGGCGGTCAAGGATCGCGTTCCTGAATGACAGAGAGAGAGGGGATCCCATCATTGTTTTTAGAAAAAAAGAGTGGCTTATTTTGTTTTATTCCTAAGTGTGCCAATTAAACTTTGGTGATCTGCTGTTCATGGGAAGAGGGAGTAGGCCCAGCGAACACTGTCGTTTTCTATAGGGAACTGGTTGGAGGAGGGCTGTTGTGAGAAAGACGGATGAGGGGTGAGGAATTGCGGGCTAGGTGAGTCTTGAGACATTGCTGAGGGCATGCCCGTGTTTGGGCTTTCTAAATCTGGAACATTCCTTGCCTTTTGAGGGCTGTGAGGAGGAGACTTTCTTTTCTAGACGGAAAGACACTTTTTATTTTTCTGAGATTTTTGATACTGTAAATTATACTTATTTTATAACTAATTTTTAGCCATTTGGAGATTTTCTTCCTTTAAAATTTTTTTTTCCTGTTGCTCTCTGTGTGTTAGCTGCTCTAATTTCAAACTTCCACGTTGAACATCCTTAAATCTAAAATCTGCAATGCTCTGAAACGCAAAATTTTACATACCTACAGGACACCCAGGTGTAAAGTTTCACAGATAAAAAATGCAGGCATGCCAAAACTAGCTTTAGCTATTTGCAGCCTTGGATCCTGTCCATGAGATACGATGTGGGTACAGAAAGCCCAAGTCTGAATCCCTTCTTCTAATCCCACATATTTTGAGTAAGGGATGCTCAATCTATACTAGTGTGTGTGTGTGTTTTTTTTTCCTTTCAATTCAATTAAGAACTCAAAATACAAAAAGGGAATCCTTCAAGTAAACTTAATGGTGCAGCTCTATACATGTTCTTTCTATTTTTATAATTCAGGTAAGTGATAGGGAGATAGAACCATTTAGAGCTTAAGAATGTTGGTTTGCTTTCATTGTTTTGTTTTCACTCAGTGAACTAGCTCACCCTAAAGGAGCTGGGGTAAAGACCACTCTGTGTGGTCACCAACTCAGCACATGCCAGAGTGTCCAGGGCTGAAATGGAGAAAGAAATGTGGGCTTACATCAGTCCTAGTAATAATGAAAATCAAATTCTCCTACAAACCTCAACAAAATGAAGTGATTATTAGTATCTCCAAGTATTTTTTTTAATTTGCTTTGGTTTCTAAGACATGCCCTATGAAAGAAATCCTTCTAAATTGAAATGGGGATACCTTGAAAAAATGATTTGTTTATGATTGGTATGCTTAGTTTTAAACCTG
This sequence comes from Megascapheus bottae, assembly GCF_031878675.1. NCBI lineage: Eukaryota > Metazoa > Chordata > Mammalia > Rodentia > Geomyidae > Megascapheus > Megascapheus bottae. The sequence goes on from NC_143546.1 coordinate 1,733,677, forward strand.
ACTTTACAAAGTCCGGAGTGCACTTTCTGTCCCATCCCCACAAAAGCCATGTGGAAGGTGGAAGAAGAGAGTTTAACCTCAGGACAGGCGATGGCCTACAATGAAGAGTAAAGGAGTGGGTTGGTGGATAGCCAAGCACACTGTCCACAGAGCCAGGCAGCAGGGCTTTCCTTGGGACAGTCATGGAGCACACCCACCCCCCACGTGGTGTCTGTGGGAGCAGGAGGACCGGAGACAGCAGCTGGAGCGCCGGGGCACTGACCACAGCTCCTGTGAGAGGCGAATGCACTGGTGTCCTGAGGCACTGCTAGCCTTGTAGTCCAGCCTGGACAGGACAGGCACGCTCGGCAGGAAGCCCGTGGACAGAGGCACAGCCACGTGCACACTCACGTGTGGGAAGTGGCCTCGAGCACCCTCCTGAGAGCACAGACGGCACCCTGGACTGTTACCCAGAAAGCCTGGAGCCCTCTCTGGACACAGGTGCCTGGCCAATCACCCAGGCCCTCGCCGGCCGGCTGGGTCCCCTGCAGCCTGTGCTCTGGACGGGCCCACAGGGCCCTGGGGCCAGGAACGCCCTGTTTCTCCTTCGGCAGGTGCATCTGCACCTCCGTTTGTCCTCCTCTGTACACGTTCTTTTTTTACAATGTTCTGTATGTATGATTATATTTCAATAAAAAAGGTTTAGAACAACAAAAAAAGACTTTCTGCATACACGCATATGCAGATACATACGTGTTGAACTGAGGTCCAGGCACCCAGACTGCGAGAGGACGCCTTGCCTGCCACTGCAAAGAAAAGAGCCAGCTCGGATGGCAGGCATTCAAATGAAGTCTCATTTCCTGTGCTGGCTAGTCTAGAATCTCAGTCCTCCTGATCTTCACCCAAGTAGCTAAGACTGCAGCCACAAGCTGCCAGTGCCCCTAAGGTACGGGAATTTGAACTTGGAGACCTGAGCTTGCTAGGCATGTGCCTAGCCCTGTCTGTTGTTTTTATTTCTTCACTCACATGTCCAGTGTGTCACCTCTGGATCTGTTGATTGCCAGAAGCTGTGTTAACTTACGTCCCCACCAGCGGTGTCGTCCCCCCAGCTTCTGCTGTTACTTGGTGTTAGCTGTTGCCCCGACAAGGTGGAGCCCAGGGTGGTTCTGCTGGCCAGAGGCGTGGTGAGAAAGGCCAGTCTTCCCTTTAGCTTCAAGCCCCTGAGCAGGGAACTTCCTACAGATTTCAGGCCTGTGCAAACTGTGAACTTACAAATTGGTGGTGTTTGAAGCTGCTAAATGTACAGTAATTTGTTGCTCAACAATAGAAAATGAGTACCTCATAAATTGTGAGTAGTCATTAGAGACAGATCTGCAGTGATTTTCAGTGCAAGCAACAAAACAAAGGCATACAACATTAAGCCAGGAAGAAAAACAACAACTTGGGGCCGGGAGTTTGGCCTAGTGATAGAGTGCTTGCCTAGCATGCACAAAGGCCCAAGTTGGATTCCTCTGTACCACATACATAGAAAAAGCCAGAAATGGTGCTATGGCTCATGTGGTAGATGCCAGCCTTGAGAAAGACCAAAGACAGTGCTCAAGCCCTGAGCTCAAGCCCAGGACTGGACTCTCAGCTCACACTGTCGCACGTTCCTTGTTTACCAGTTCCATGACCTTAAGCACACCAGGCAGCGATGACTGGAACTGGTGGAATGGTGGCACAGCAGTGAGCTGCTGCCACGAGAATTGCAAGTGTATCACAAGCACCCAAGCAAGGCGGCCCACAGAGATCTGCAATCAGGAAGAACGTGAGTGGTGAGATAAGCCAGGCTGGGACGGCGTGTGAATCATGCTTGGTACGTACACTTGAAGGCTACCTAGTTGCATCCCCTTTGAACTTTTTCCCCATGCAATATTGTGAATATCTTCCATGTTTCCAGGATTGCTTTTTTTTTATGGGGGAGTGCTGGTCCTAGGGTTAGAACTTAGGCCCTAAGTTCTGTCGCTGAGCTTTTTGCTCAAGGATAGCACTCTACCACTTGGGCCATAGCTCTACTTCCTGTCTTTTGCTGGTTAACTGGAAATGAGTCTCATGGACCTTCCTGGCCAGGCTGGCTTCAGACTCTGGCCCCCAGATCTCAGCCTTCCGAGTAGCTAGGATGACAGATGTGGGCCACCAGTGCTTTTTTGATCCCTAAGGTGTGCCTATACCTTTGATCCCCCATTAATCCTGAAAACGGGCTGCACAGTCCTGGTGGAATAGAGAACATAGGACATCTGAAGGAACTTCCAGGCTGAGAACCTGCTTTCCTTCTAGGGAAGAGCTTGACGCTGCCTCCCGTCCTGCTGCTCTGTCCTGATACATCAGATTCAGGGCCTGCTCCACTCCACGCTCCTCAGCGTTCACTCCCTTCTCCATCCCTCAGTCTGCCGCCAGCCAGGCTAGTTCGGCTGTGATTTTGCTACTTGTGTTTCAAGAGATCTTCCACGTTCTCACAACATGGGGCCACCAAAGGGAAGACTAGACCCTGCTCAGAGCACTGGCACTGAGTCACCTTCCGCAAGAGACCCGGCTTGGGTGGTTCCCTGGGGGCCCTGGTGGTCGCCCTTCGTGGCCTGCCATGGTGCTTTGCCTGGGGACGAGATGGTCTCATTCTCCAGCTGCACCGCGTGGTCACCCTCAGCCTCTGGACGCCCCGGGAGCGGGTACACTGTTGGCCCCACACCCAGCCATGCCCTGTGCTGGCAACCCTTCCCGGCGCCAGCTCCCATTGCCATGTAACCGGAACCATCAAAGTCGCCACCTGGCTGAGCAGACAATGAAAAAGAATGTGTGCCTGTCTATAAGGAGGCCAGAGGAGGGGTGTTCCCTTCCACAAGAAGCAGAAGCCACACACAGGACAAGACTTAACCACATTTCTTGAACCCAGGACCTGTTGTAAAGCTAGGGCTTTTCCACGGAGCTCCATGCCCAGCCCTCAGTTTTCTTTTTTTCTCAAGCCAGAGTCTCCACACATGTAGCAGCATTCAATTCAGTACTCCATTTGCCTGCCATTAACATCTTCCTTTATTGTTTTTTCTTTTATTAGTGCCAATTCTGGGGCTGGAACTCAGGGTTTGGCACCACCCTTGAGCTTCTTTTATGGTTAGTGCTCTGCCTCTTGAGCCACAGCACCACTTCAGCTTTTTCTGAGTAGTCTATTGAGGTAACAGACTTTTCTGCCCGAGCTGACTTTGAGTCTGTCTCAATAATAATAAACACATACTACTGCATGGTGATTGCATACATTCGGACTTATCCCCATTCCAGACCCTGTCCACAAGGTCACTTCCCATCCAGCCCTCTCCTCTTTTCCTTGTTCATGCTGCCTTTGGGGGTCTTGAGGAATGCTGGTCAAATACGTTTGTAGAGTGCCCTCTGCTGGGATTTCTAATGACTACTGACTGGACTGGCGTCGTGATTGGGCAATGGGTTTGGGAAGGAACCAAAGTAAGCAGGCACTTTTCCTTCCTGCCTTTTAACCATCCTCTTATCGATTCCTCCATTCCCCACAAGCTATTGCTATATTGATTATGGCCATTAGGATGGAGAAAAGGAGGCAATGTTCTAATGCTTGTCCCAGGAAATTATGTGTACCAGGTGGGAGGTTGCCAGCAGCCCTGGAATCTTCAGGAATGATCCCCTGGAGAACTGACCTGGGACTGCCAGGGTAGAAACCTCTCTGGGGCTTCGTGGTGTGTGAAAATGAGTGGGGCTCATGTTAACTCATCTGATCCTTGAATAGCTCTTGGAGCCAACCAATTTGTTATCATGCTCTTTTTTTTTTTTTTTTTAAGTCATCTAAGGTGCTGGATGGGTGGGGTTGCATGTGACAGGACATAACATCCCTTCCACCAGTCAGTCTGGAGGGAGGAGGGCAGGAAGAGTGACAGGTAATGGCTTCCCCACACTCGGGCACGTCTCTCGTCTTGGACAGACAGCTAGCTTTAGGATCTTCTCAGAGATCCCAGGTAGCTGATCACTTCTGTCCTCATTACTCTTAGTTAAGTGACGCTTGACTGTGGATCAGATCTTTCAGTCTCAGCTTCATCATTTGCCAAGTAGATTCGTTCATTCCTTCCTTTTCCTTTTATATTTCCATTGACTACATACGTGTCTGGAAATTGGTTTTGGATAGTTTTTCTTGGGAAGTCATTTTGGTTTCATTGTTTACAAAGCAGTGAGGTAATGTGTAGCAAAAGATTAAAAGTTGTTACTCAAGTACTTTCACGATTGGACATACAGCACTTCTTTTTTGTGTGTGATTTTGTTATCTTGAAATAGTGGCAGGCGGGGATTTCCACTCAACATGTCTTTTCCAATAGGTAAGCCAAATTTGTCTTCATGGGAGATGGAAAAAAGAGATTCCTTTTGGAATTATGCAGCGAGGTGCCCATCGCGCGGAGCAAAATGCACGATATAAATGTTTAACTACCAGTGTGGCGTTTTAGGAGTCACCAGCCTGCTGGGGAGGGCTGTTGTGAAGGGCGGCGCTGCCCCCTCTGACGTTCTTCTGGTGTGTATTAGAAGGTAGGGGAGTTGTGTAGAGACTGCTGCTGTATTTCAGGAATGTGCTCAGGCCAGCCAGGCAGCCCCACCGGGCCGACGTTATCCGCTCGCGGGCTTTGTGTGTAAAGGCAGCTAAGAGGTCCCTTTTTCCTTGAGGGTCTGCAGGAAACGCCGGCTTTGTGTGCGCGCTTGGTCCACCCTGGGGGCGGGGCCTCTGGGCTCCGGGGGCGGGGCCTCGGCGAGAGCTTCCCCCCTTCGGGGCGTGGCTTCTGCACTCTGGGGCGTGGTCTCGGCGGCCCTCGGGGGCGTGGTCTCTGCGCTACGGGGCGACATCTCGGCTGCCTTCCCGGGGGCGTGGCCTCGGCGTTCCGGAGCGTGTTCTCGGCGCCCCTCGGGGGCGTGGTCTCTGCGCTCCTGGGCGTGGCCTCGGCGTTCCGGGGCGTGGTCTCGGCGGCCCTCGGGGGCGTGGCCTCCGCGCTCGGGGCCGAGTTCCCCTCGACCCTCCCGGGGGCGTGGCCTCGCGCCGGTCCCGCCCACCCAGGGTGGCCGGGTCGTCGTCGCCGCCCGCATTTGTTCCGCTAGCTCGAGCCGCCGGGGCTGCGCCCCCGGTCTCGCCCCGCGCACCCCGCGGCCCGGGACCCCGCGGGGGCCTCCATCCTGCCCGGCCCCGTCCCGGGTCTCCCCCGGGCGCCCGCAGCCATGGCGGGGCCGGGGGACCGAGGCGAGTTCAGCTACATCGTGGACCTGCTGGCCAAGGGCCGGGTAAGCGGACCCGGGCGCGGAGCGCGCTCGGCGGCGGCGGCGGGCCACGCCCTCGGCAGGCGGGCGCGGGCGGGTCCCGGACGGCCGGCGGGGTCCCCGCGGCGCCGCAGGGCGCAGCTCGGCCCGGCCCGGTGGGGTCCCGGCCCGGTGGGCGCCCGGGGAGGAGCGCAGCGGCGTCCGCCGGCCGGGCCTCCCGCTGGCTGGCAGGCAGCGCTCAGGGTGCAGGGGCGAGAGGACCCGGAGCGGGGAGTGCAGGGGTGGACAGGGGAGCGGAGTGGACGGGGGAGCGCAGGGGCTTAGGGATGGACAGGGGTGGACGGGGGAGCTGAGGGGTGGACGGAGGAGTGCAGAGGGACAGGGGTGGACGGTGGACGGGGGAGCAGAGGGACTCAAGGATGGACAGGGGTGGACAGGGGAGCGCACAGGGACAGGGGTGGACAGGGGAGCGGAGTGGACGGGGGAGCGCAGGGGCTCAGGGATGGACAGGGGTGGACGGGGGAGCGCAGGGGCTCAGGGATGGACGGGGTGGACGGGGGAGCTCAGGGGTGGACGGGGAAGTGCAGAGGGACAGGGGTGGATGGGGGAGCAGAGGGACTCAAGGATGGACAGGGGTGGACGGGGGAGCGCACAGGGACAGGGTTGGACGGGGGAGTGCAGGGGCTCAGGGATGGACAGGGGTGGACGGGGGAGCGCAGGGGCTCAGGGATGGACAGGGGTGGACGGGGGAGCGCAGGGGCTCAGGGATGGACAGGGGTGGACGGGGGAGCGCAGGGGCTCAGGGATGGACAGGGGTGGACGGGGGAGCGCAGGGGCTCAGGGATGGACAGGGGTGGACGGGGGAGCGCAGGGGCTCAGGGATGGACAGGGGTGGACGGGGGAGCGCAGGGGCTCAGGGATGGACAGGGGTGGACGGGGGAGCGCAGGGGCTCAGGGATGGACAGGGGTGGACGGGGGAGCAGAGGGACTCAGGGATGGACAGGGGTGGACGGGGGAGCAGAGGGACTCAGGGATGGACAGGGGTGGATGGGGGAGCGCAGGGGCTCAGGGATGGACAGGGGTGGACGGGGGAGCGCAGGGGCTCAGGGATGGACAGGGGTGGACGGGGGAGTGCAGGGGCTCAGGGATGGACAGGGGTGGACGGGGGAGCAGAGGGACTCAGGGATGGACAGGGGTGGACAGGGGAGCAGAGGGACTCAGGGATGGACAGGGGTGGACGGGGGAGCGCACAGGGACAGGGTTGGACGGGGGAGTGCAGGGGCTCAGGGATGGACAGGGGTGGACGGGGGAGCGCAGGGGCTCAGGGATGGACAGGGGTGGACGGGGGAGCGCAGGGACTCAGGGATGGACAGGGGTGGACGGGGGAGCGCAGGGGCTCAGGGATGGACAGGGGTGGACGGGGGAGCGCAGGGGCTCAGGGATGGACAGGGGTGGACGGGGGAGCGCAGGGGCTCAGGGATGGACAGGGGTGGACGGGGGAGCAGAGGGACTCAGGGATGGACAGGGGTGGACGGGGGAGCAGAGGGACTCAGGGATGGACAGGGGTGGATGGGGGAGCGCAGGGGCTCAGGGATGGACAGGGGTGGACGGGGGAGCGCAGGGGCTCAGGGATGGACAGGGGTGGACGGGGGAGTGCAGGGGCTCAGGGATGGACAGGGGTGGATGGGGGAGCAGAGGGACTCAGGGATGGACAGGGGTGGATGGGGGAGTGCAAGGGGTCAGGGGTGGACAGGGGAGCGCAGAGGGACAGGGGTGGACAGGAGAGGAACAGCCTACCACCGTGCATTCCCCACAGCACAACACAGCACAAATAACACCCTGGCCTCCTGCCCTGGCCCCTGGCCCCTGGCCCTCTCCACCCCCACCCCCACCCCCACCATTTCTACACAAGGAAAGACTTGGCTTTAGGCTGAGGCTCCCGGTCTGGCTTGGGGGTCAAGGGTGCCAGGTGTAATCAGGGGAGGCCCAGGTGTGATCAGGGGAGGCCTTGGTGTGAGTGGGGAGCCCAGGTGTGATCAGGGGAGGCTCTGGTGTGATCAGGGGAGCCCAGGTATGATCAGGGGAGGCCCTGGTGTGATCGGGGGAGGCCCTGGTGTGATCGGAGGAGGCCCAGGTGTGATCGGGGGAGGCCCAGGTGTGATCGGGGGAGGCCCTAGTGTGATGGGGGAGGCCCAGGTGTGATCGGGGGAGGCCCAGGTGTGATCAGGGGAGCCCAGGTGTGATCAGGGGAGCCCAGGGGTAATCAGGGGATCCCAGGTGTGATCAGGGGAGGCTCTGGTGTGATCAGGGGAGCCCAGGTATGATCAGGGGAGGCCCTGGTGTGATCGGGGGAGGCCCTGGTGTGATCGGAGGAGGCCCAGGTGTGATCGGGGGAGGCCCAGGTGTGATCGGGGGAGGCCCTAGTGTGATGGGGGAGGCCCAGGTGTGATCGGGGGAGGCCCAGGTGTGATCAGGGGAGCCCAGGTGTGATCAGGGGAGCCCAGGGGTAATCAGGGGATCCCAGGTGTGATCAGGGGAGGCCCAGGTGTGATTAGGGGAGGCCAGGTGTAATCAGGGGAGGCTCAGGTGTGATCGGGGGAGGCCCAGGTGTGATTAGGGGAGGCCCAGGTGTGATTAGGGGAGGCCCAGGTGCACGGTGACCCTGAAGCCAGCCTGCCTGGGGTCTAGATGCCTGTGCGATGGCCTCACAGGGTGTGAGCTTGGTTTCCCAGAACTGCAGACTCTTCAAGCTTTGGAAAGGTTTTCTGGACTCAGCCCTGGAAGTCCATCTTCTTAACCATTCGCTCTTCTTCCTTCCAGAGACCCCTCTCTCCCCCCACCCCCTTCTCCCCCACAGCCCTTCTCCCCCCTCCCCATGGGCTCCAAATTCAGTCGGCTGATGGCATGTTCTCTGTAGTGGGATGAGAACCTTTTTATCTTTGTAACCCAAGACCCACAGCACCAAACCCGAACTCTATTGTGAGGCTGGCGTTAATATTTAAAGCACATCACACAATACTTTGCTGATGGAGTCTCTCGGGAGGCTTAAAATCAATGTTAGAATATTTCCTCCCATTCCACTCGGTGAAACTTTGTCCATTTTGGAAACCTCCATTATTTATTTATTTATTTATTTATTTATTCAAAACTCATCTCTTGGACTAAAAGCATTTTAAAGTGGTGTTCAATATCTAGGATTACTCAAAGCAATGTTTTCAGGCACCATTAGCATCTTGGAAGCTTTTTTTTTGCCAGTCTTGGCTTGAGCTCAGGGCCTGAGCACTGTCCTTGGGCTTTCTCAAGGCTAGAGCTCCACCACTTGAGCCTCAGCACCACTTCCAGCTTTTTCCATGTATGTGGTACCGAGGAATCCAACCCGGGTCTTCATGCATGCTAGGCAAGCACTCTACCATTAGACCTACTTCTAGCCCCAAAAGGTCATCGTCGTCTTGTCGTTCCTCCTCCTCCTCCTTCTCCTCCTCCTTCCTCTTCCTCCTCCTTCTTCCTCTTCCTCTTCTTCCTCCTCCTCCTCCTCCTCTTCCTCCTCCTTCTTCCTCTTCTCCTTCTTCTTCCTCTTCCTCCTCCTCTTCCTCCTCTCCTCCTCCTCTTCCTCCTCCTCCTCCTTCTTCTTCCTCCTCCTCCTGCCAGTCTTGGGGCTTGAACTCAGGGCCTGGGCACTGTCCTTGGGCTTTCTCAAGGCTAACACTCTGCCATCTAAGCCATAGCACTACTTCTTGCTTTTTCTATGTATATGGTACCCAGGAATAGAACCTAGGGCTTCATGCATGCTAGACAACCACTCTACCACTAGGCCAAACTCCAGCCAAAGTAGTCTTTAAAACGTGTTTTTTTTTTTTTTTTTTTTTTTTTGCCAGTCCTGGGCTTGAGCTCAGGGCCTGAGCACTGTCCTTGGACTTTCTCAAGGCTAGAGCTCTACCACTTGAGCCTCAGCACCACTTCTGGCTTTTTCCTATGTATGTGGTACTGAGGAATCGAACCCGGGTCTTCATGCATGCTAGGCAAGCACTTTAACCACTAGGCCAAACTCCCGGCCCTAAAACGTGTTTTTTAATCAGTTGGGACTGAGTGAACTATATGTGCTTTGGGGGGAAGAAGGGGAGGGAGGGAGGAAGAAGTTTTAGTTTGTAAGAGCATTCAAAGCATTAATAAATAGTTTATGCATAAATACCACCACTTTTTTCTTTTTTTTTTTGTCAGTCATGGGACTTGAACTCTGGGCCTAGGCGCTGTCCCTGAGCTCTTCAGCTCCAGGCTACCACCCCACTCCTAACGCCACAGTACCACTTCCATTTCCTGTTGGTTCATTGGAGATAAGCGTCACGGACTTTAGTGCTTGGGCTGGCTTAGAACTGCGATCCTCAGATCTCAGCCTCCTGAGTAGCTAGGATGACAGGTGTAAGTCACCATGCCCGGCCATACTTTGTTTTTAATGATATTGTCCTTGATATAATTCAAGCGACACATCTCTTGCTTTTAAAGGAGTAGGTCAGATAATGTATGAGATTGTCACTCAGTTTTTGGTGTCCCTGTGGCCGATCTGGGTCCCACCCAGGCTTGTGCTCTGGCAGTGTGGCATGTAGCCAAGTCTCTCTGCGTGTCTGCATGAGGAGGGAGTGGCTGCATTTATTATGTATGTCCTCCGGGCAGAGTTCTACCTGCTCCATTGAGCTGTCGCAATAATTACATCCATATCTCATGTAGGCTTCTTAAGACTGCTGTGGGCACATAATAGTAAGTACTAGGCTTGAGATACAGCTTACATCCAAACCCCGTGGCATGGCCTAGTGCAGGCGGGATTTCCAGATAAGACAGGGTTGAACATGACTAAGATTTTTTGTTAGCACAAGTGTATTCCGTACAGTTTCACAGTGTCGTCTGTCAGCCCCGACTGTTCAGTCCCTGGATGCCATCTGGAGGTGGTCCCGCACGCATACAAACTGAAAAGCGAGGGAACGGCATTCACCATTTGCGTGTGGGATGGGTGTGGGTGGCCATGCAAGAGCAGGAGGCTGGGTGGGTCGGTGCTCAGAGAAGTCAGTCAGCGGAAGCTAAGCAGTTGAGCTCCCGGCCTGTGGCTTGAAAGGTGAGCAGGCGCTGACAGGTGGCAGGGAGCTGAGCTTCCTGCCTCTCCCCTGACTTTGTTCCCATAGAAACGCTTTATGGCAGGCGCCTGGGTGTGGGTCAGCCACGGACATCGGTCCTGGCTTCTGGGCACTCAGCAGGACAGAGGACAGCGCGTGTAGAGCTACTGTAACTCCAGCGTTTGCCTCACCCTTGTTGGCTTCCTTATTTCCTGATAGTCCTGGAGCTCTTTGGATTTTGTACGGAGTTGTTAAAGACTAGGAGTTTCCAGCAGGAAGAAGGTTGAGGCGTTGGCAAACGTGTGTGTGTGTGTGTGTGTGTGTGTGTACTCACACCCATGTGCACATGTGTGTGTGCACACCCAGTGCTGAGGCTTGAACTCAGGACCACAAGCTCTCCTTTCTGGCCAGGTGAGGTGGCTCACGCCTGTCATTCTACCTACTTAGGGAGCTGAGATCTGAGGATCACGGTTCAAAGCCAGCCTGGGCACTAAAGTCTGGGAGACTCATCTCCAGTTAACCACTAGAAAATGGGAAGTGGTGTTGTGGCTCAGGGGGTAGGACGATAGCCTAGAGCTGAAGAGCTCAGGGACAGCGCCCAGGCCCAGAGCTCAAGGCCCACCACCACCACCACAAGTCTGATCTGTTGACCTTGGCTGGGTTTTGAGCTTCAGTGTTCACATGGTCAGATCTCAGCCCGCCAAGGAGCTGGGATTGTGAGAGTGAGCTTGTTTCCACCTTCTATTACAGACACACTAGCAGTGTACTGCCCTGTCTGATTTTAGTGCAAACAGGAGGTGTAAGTCCTGACTGCAGTCTGTCAGGGCCCTGGCACAGTTCCATGTTTGCTGGTAAGGGGACTCAGTTGGGAAGATGTGGTCTGCTTAGCCGTGCGGGGCTGCAGGAACTCATGTTTTACACAGCACACATGCTGTGCCACCACCTCCTGGGAATGAGAAGGGCCAGGCGGTAGCCAGCCTTTGAACTTGGGAAATCATTAGCCCTGAGAGCTGAGCTCACTTTCTGAGGCAGGAGAGTGATTCAGCCAGCTCCCCATGTCAGCTGGGGTCTGAGCAGTGTGGCCTAGGGCCCTCGAGGCTCTGGGTTCAAACCCCCCCCAAAAAAATGCAAACAGGAACAGAAAAAGAAAACTGAGCTGGAGTGCTGCCAGTCTGTGAAGGAAGGAAGGGGCTTCAGGCCGGACCCACCTTAGTTTAGAAGAAACCACCAGGGGGAAGTGCTGGGATGCCCCCACTGGCTCCGCAGGCTGGGAACTTAGCCAAGAGCGGGACAAGAAGGGGATGGTGGGATGGAGGAGGAGGAGGAAGAGGAGGAGGAGGAGGAGGAGGAAGAGGAGGAGGAGGAGGAGGAAGAGGAGGAGGAGGAGGAGGAGGAGGAGGAGGAGGAGGAGGAGAGGGAAAAAGAAGAAAACGAACCCAGGAAACTCACAAAGGTTGGGTGTGGTGGGTGGCACACCCCTGGGATTCCAGCCTGGGCGAAGGCGAGGCGAGGTCACCATTTCCCAGTGGCTTTGGCCGCTGGGCCGGTTGTCACACGAGTGTGTGTGAGTGAGTGTGTGCGCGCTGATCAGCTGAGGCAGCTGGCGAAGTCCGGTCTGCATGGGTGGAAGTCTTTCAGGCCTATTTCCACCGCCGTGGTCTGCAGGGCACTTCCCCTCGGCTCCGGGGAGCCCCGCGGGAGTCTGGGCCAGGCCCACCCTCGGGGCCCCGCCCCCGCGCGCCCGCGGCCAATGGCGCTCGGCGCGCCGGCCCGGCCCCGCCTCCGGCCACGCCCCTTTGTGCGGCCCGCGGTTGCCGCGGCGACGCCCCGCCCCGCCCCGCCCCGCCGCCCGGCCGGCGCGGCCGCGGCTCCCGCCGCCCGCCCGCCGCAGTCCGCAGAAGCCGCCGCCGGCCGAGGGCGGATTCCCGGGGCCGCCGCTGGGAGCCCGCCGAGCCCCCCGCGCTGCCGCCGCCGCCGCCGTCGCCGCCCCGGCTCTCCTCGCCGCGTCGGGCCGCTGGCGGAACCCGGCTCCGAGCCGAGGCTCGAGGGCCGCCGCCGCCGCCGCAGGGACCCGCGCCGGGGCCGCCGGACCCCGCCCGCCGCCGCGCCCCGCCCGCCGCCGCGCCCCGCAGGACACCGGGCCCGGCCGCCATGGAGGGCGACGCGTCGGACACGCTGGTCAGTGCCGGGGCCGCGTCCCGTCCGACCCGGGGTCCCGGGGCGCGGGGGTCCCGAGGCGCGGGGGTCCCGGGGCGCGGGGGGCGCGGGTGCGGTCGCGGAGCAGTGGGGCGCGCGCCGGGGTCCGGGTTGCAGTGGGGCGCGGGCGCAGTGGGCGCCGTGGAGTCGCGGTGCGGTTGCGGGGCGCCGAGGGGTTCCGTATGGGGCGTTGAGGGTTGCGGGGAGCTGAGGGGCTCAGGGTGCGGTGCGGGGTGGGGCGCCGAGGGGTTCGGGGCGCCACGGAGTGTGGGGCGCCGCGGGGTTCGGGGTGCTGAGGTTCGGGGTGCTGAGGGGTTCGGGGAGCGGGGCGGGGCGCCGAAGGGTTAGGGGTGCTGAGGTTCGGGGTGCCGAAGGGTTAGGGGTGCTGAGGTTCGGGGTGCCGAGGGGTTCGGGGTGCTGAGGGTTCAGGGGCGGGGCGGGCGCCGCGGGGCCCGGCTGGCGGCTCGGGACCAGGACCCGTGCCCTCCGGAGAGGCCGGGCCGAGGCCCCGCGGGGTGGCCCGAGCGCACTCTGACTTCACCGCGGACTCCGGGGCTGAGGCGGGGCCAAGCCGGCCGCGCCCGGGATGCCGCGCCCCGGGACAGCCCGACCGGCCGCCGTGACCCGCTTCGCCCCACCGGGGTCCCCAGGGCCCAGCCGGAGGCCGGGCCGCCGGGCGGGGGAGGCCCGGGCCCGAAGCGAGGGCCCTGGGATGTCAGTGAGGAATCCGGAGCCCTGCGACCCTGCCATCTGGGGTCTGGGCTGGCCGGCCAGGCTCCTCCACCCCCAGCTGCTCCTTCTCCAGCCAGAGGCGCACCTGCTGCTCCTGAGGGGGTCCTGAGTGAGATCCACCACCCCACACCACACACACACACACACCCCAACCCTGGAGCCTCAGTGATCCACCACCCCACACATACACACACACACACCCCAACCCTGGAGCCTCAGTGATCCACCACCCCCCCCACACACCCCAACCCTGGAGCCTGAGTGATTCACCACCCCACACCACACACACACACACACCAACCCTGGAGCCTGAGTGATCCACCATCCCACACCACACACACACACACACACCAACCCTGGAGCCTGAGTGATCCACCACCCCACACCACATACCAACCCTGGAGCCTGAGTGATCCACCACCCCCACACACACCCCAACCCTGGAGCCTGAGTGACACACACACCCCCCCCAACCCTGGAGCTTGAGTCTCCTGGCTGCTGGGATTACAGGCATGTTTCAAGCCCAGCAAACTTCCATTGAACATGAACTGTATCCCTCGTATTTCACGTCAAGTCTTCTTCTTTCTTGTTTAACTTCCTGTCTCGTAGTCTCAGGTTTCTCAGTTCCGAGCCTCGGCTGGCTGCCGGAGGGAGAGGGTAGCCTCCATTCTCGTAGGTTAAGAGAAGTGGGTTTCTCAGTTCCTCTTGGGCTGGCAGACAAACGTCCACATGGAAGAAAGCATGGCAGTCCGGGTGCCCACTGCGTGCCCTGACTGCCTGTCCTTGCGTTTGCAGGTGACGATTAAGAATATCGAGAGAGAGCTCATTTGCCCAGCCTGCAAGGAGCTCTTCTGCCACCCGCTAATCCTCCCCTGCCAGCACAGCGTCTGCCATAAGTGTGTGAAGGAGCTCCTCCTGTCTCTGGACGACTGCTCCACCGACGTGGCTTCCGACCACTCCAGTCAGAGCAGCCCCCGCCTCCGCCTCCCCTCGCCCAGCCTGGACAAAATCGACAGGATTAGCCGGCCAGGTACCTGTGTGGGGGTGTGGGGGTGTATATGAGAGAGAGAGAGAGGGCGAGGAGATGCAGAGGAGGGGTGAGTAGAACAGAGACCGAGCTTCTGCTCTGGTGTCATTGTGGAAGAATTTTTTTTTTTTTGTCGGTTGTGGGACTTGAACTCTGGGCCTGGGCTCTGTCCCTGAGCTCTTCAGCTCAAGGCTACCACTCTATCCTCTGAGCCACCAGTTTTCTCGTGATTAATTGGAGATAAGAGTCTCACGGACTTTTGTGCCCGGGCTGGCTTTGAACTGTGATTCTCAGATCTCAGCCTCCCGAGGAGCTAGGATGACAGGCGTGAGCCACCGTGCCTGGCAGAGGAATAACTTTTTATTCACTTGAGTGTTGTTTTCTTCCTAGGTGAATAACTAAAACTGTAGTTTTAAAAGCCCCCTACCCCACATACACTTTAAATGTTAAAAATAAACGCATTTTCTTTTGGAATGTCCTTAAAGAAGACAATCAAACACCAACTTTGTGGTAAAGCTTGTCAAGGAGTCTGTGTTTTAGGGGATATTTGTGACCTGTGGTATTTTCCACACAATAATAAAATGATGGCCCACGGAAACCCCAGAGGAGGAGCCCTAATGCACCAGGGAAGGACTGCAGAGTTAAGTGGCTCAACAGGAATGAGGAGTGCTAGAAACTTCTTTACACAGATGATCTAATATCAGTCCTTCAGTCATTTTTAATAAAAGTTTTTGAGGATCATAAAAGGTAGTGGAGCTGGGCTCTGGTGGCCCAGGTCTGCATCCTAGCTACTCAGGAGGCTGAGATCTGAGGGTTGTGGCTCGAAGCCAGCCAAGGCAGAAAAGTCTGTGAGACTCTAATCTCCAGTAATCTGCTCAGAAAATGTGGACGTAGGTGCACAGCTGAGGCTAGAGCGCCAGCCTCGAGCACAAAGAGGCTCAGAGACAGCACCTAGACCCCGAGTTCAAGCCCCAGGAAGGTTTGGGGGGATTAGTGTAGACTGAGGTTCATTAAACACCACCAGGCTGCTGAGTGTGCTGGAATAGCACGGTGTGGGTGGTCACCCCATCTCCGCTGGCCAGCAGGTGTCAGGCCTCTGCCACTCTCCTGTGGGACCAGAAGTGTTGTTGATCTTGGTCCTTTTCCAGAGACTGTGGAGTCCGCTCTGTGCATGCATGGCGCCCAAGTAGCTCTCAGGCTGAGGCTTCTTTAGACCTTGCTGATAACCGGAGGATGTTTTGTACACATAAAAATGACGTGTCCACTCCACAGAGGGCCGTCAGGCCCTTGTGCACTGGAAGAGCGTGAGGATAGCTGGGATTAGGCTCTGTTCACACTGGAGTCCTTACTCTGTGTGTGTATGTGTGTGTGTGTTCATGTAAACACAAAGGCAGGTGTGTACACGTGGGTAGTTATGTGAGTATGTGAGCACACGTGTTCACATGAGTGTGTGCATCTGTGTATAAGCATGCCTGTGTATGAATACACACACGTATGGGTACGTGCATACTGTTTGCATATGCACGTGCACATGTATACGTGGGTGTATTTCTCTATACCTGTGCACATTTTGGATTTGACAGGTTAAATAACACTATCAAAATTTTACTGATTAACTTTAAAAAAGATAGCTAGTGGAAATTTTTGGCTCAAATGTTTTATTAGTTTAGAATTCACAAATAGGTGTCTTGAAAGAGGAAGAACGTATCTGTGTGTCACCGCTGCACATTAAATTATGCAGAAATTAAAGCCACATCTATACTTCCAATGTTATAGGTAGAATTGCTTCCTTTCCTTTTTTTTTTCTTTTTGTGTGTGTCAGCTGTGGGGTTTGAACTCTGGGCCTGGGCAATGTCCCTGAACTATTTAGCTCCTTGAACCTCAGCGCCACTTTCTAGTGGTTAATTGGAGATAAGTGTCTCCCAGTCTTTACTGCCCAGGATGGCTTTGAACCGCGATCCTCAGATCTCAGCCTCCTTGAGTAGCTAGAATGACAGGCGTGAGCCACTGTGCCCAGCTCCTTTCTTCTGCACACTCCCTGTGGTCAGGAAAAGCTGGTCCGTTTTAGTAGTGTTTCCTAGCAGCCTTTAGGCCAATGAGTGAAACAGAAGAGTCTTCCCTTTCTTCCACCCCCAGGTGGCATGGCTGGGCAGACCAGGGCCGGTTCTAGGCTGGAGGAAGGGAGGGGGACTGTTTCTGTGTCTGGCCCTGAAATACAGTTTGTTAATTGAATAATTGTATTGTGTGTAGGACACAGCTTGTGCTTTCTGTTTTGTTGACAAATTGTGATTGTTGGTGAATGAAATTGTGAATGCGCTTTCTGTTCATTATCCACAGCGCTGCATCTCTGAGGGCAGGGAGGCCAGGGGCAGGGAGGCTGGGGGCAGGGCAGCCGGAACAAGCGATGCTGAGGGCAGGGTGGCCCCAGGCAGGGCCGGGCAGCTTGGACTGCGAGTCTTAGGTATTAAACTTTTGATTAACGGTTTCCTTTTTATACTTAATAAAACAAAATCTTGTTTTAGTCACATGGTGCTTTATTTTTTTATTCTGCCAGTCCTGGGGATTGAACTTGGGGCCTGGGCACTGTCCTTGGACATTCTCAAGGCTATCCCTCTACCACTTGAGCCATAGCACCACTTCTGGCTTTTTCTTTGTAGGTGTTACAGAGGAATCCAATCCAGGTCTTTGTGTATGCTAGGCCAAACTCCTGGCCTAGTTCTTTTTATTTGTTGTCAATGTGTTTTCTAAGGTATTTGGCACCAGAATTTTAGCATCCACCCACCTGCTATCTATCCATCCATCCACCTGCTATCTATCCATCCATCCACCTGCTATCTATCCATCCATCCACCTGCTATCTATCCATCCATCCACCTGCTATCTATCCATCTATCCACCTGCTATCTATCCATCTATCCACCTGCTATCTATCCATCCATCCACCTGCTATCTATCCATCCATCCACCTGCTATCTATCCATCCATCCACCTGCTATCTATCCATCCATCCACCTGCTATCTATCCATCCATCCACCTGCTATCTATCCATCCACCCACCTGCTATCTATCCATCCATCCACCTGCAATCTATCCATCCATCCACCTGCTATCTATCCATCCACCCACCTGCTATCTATCCATCCATCCACCTGCAATCTATCCATCTATCCACCTGCTATCTATCCATCCACCCACCTGCTATCTATCCATCCATCCACCTGCTATCTATCCATCCATCCACCTGCTATCTATCCATCCATCCACCTGCTATCTATCCATCCATCCACCTGCTATCTATCCATCCATCCACCTGCTATCTATCCATCCATCCACCTGCTATCTATCCATCCATCCACCTGCTATCTATCCATCTATCCACCTGCTATCTATCCATCCATCCACCTGCTATCTATCCATCTATCCACCTGCTATCTATCCATCTATCCACCTGCTATCTATCCATCTATCCACCTGCTATCCATCCATCCACCTGCTATCTATCCATCTATCCACCTGCTATCTATCCATCCACCCACCTGCTATCTATCCATCCATCCACCTGCTATCTATCCATCTATCCACCTGCTATCTATCCATCCATCCACCTGCTATCTATCCATCTATCCACCTGCTATCTATCCATCTATCCACCTGCTATCTATCCATCCATCCACCTGCTATCTATCCATCCATCCACCTGCAATCTATCCATCCATCCACCTGCTATCTATCCATCCATCCACCTGCAATCTATCCATCTATCCACCTGCTATCTATCCATCCATCCACCTGCTATCTATCCATCCATCCACCTATCTATCCATCTATCCACCTGCTATCTTTCCATCCACCCACCTGCTATCTATCCATCCATCCACCTGCAATCTATCCATCTATCCACCTGCTATCTATCCATCCACCCACCTGCTATCTATCCATCCATCCACCTGCTATCTATCCATCCATCCACCTGCTATCTATCCATCCATCCACCTGCTATCTATCCATCTATCCACCTGCAATCTATCCATCTATCCACCTGCTATCTATCCATCCATCCACCTGCTATCTATCCATCCATCCACCTGCTATCTATCCATCTATCCACCTGCTATCTATCCATCTATCCACCTGCTATCTATCCATCCACCCACCTGCTATCTATCCATCCATCCACCTGCTATCTATCCATCTATCCACCTGCCATCTATCCATCCATCCACCTGCCATCTATCCATCCACCCACCTGCTATCTATCCATCCATCCACCTGCAATCTATCCATCTATCCACCTGCTATCTATCCATCCACCCACCTGCTATCTATCCATCCATCCACCTGCAATCTATCCATCCATCCACCTGCTATCTATCCATCCACCCACCTGCTATCTATCCATCCATCCACCTGCTATCTATCCATCCATCCACCTGCTATCTATCCATCCATCCACCTGCTATCTATCCATCTATCCACCTGCAATCTATCCATCTATCCACCTGCTATCTATCCATCCATCCACCTGCTATCTATCCATCCATCCACCTGCTATCTATCCATCTATCCACCTGCTATCTATCCATCCATCCACCTGCTATCTATCCATCCACCCACCTGCTATCTATCCATCCATCCACCTGCTATCTATCCATCTATCCACCTGCCATCTATCCATCCATCCACCTGCCATCTATCCATCCATCCACCTGCTATCTATCCATCTATCCACCTGCTATCTATCCATCCACCCACCTGCTATCTATCCATCCACCCACCTGCTATCTATCCATCCATCCACCTGCTATCTATCCATCCACCCACCTGCTATCTATCCATCCATCCACCTGCTATCTATCCATCCATCCACCTGCTATCTATCCATCCATCCACCTGCTATCTATCCATCCATCCACCTGCTATCTATCCATCCATCCACCTGCTATCTATCCATCCATCCACCTGCTATCTATCCATCCATCCACCTGCTATCTATCCATCCATCCACCTGCTATCTCTCCATCTATCCACCTGCTATCTCTCCATCTATCCACCTGCTATCTATCCATCCATCCACCTGCTATCTATCCATCTATCCACCTGCTATCTATCCATCCACCCACCTGCTATCTATCCATCCATCCACCTGCTATCTATCCATCCATCCACCTGCTATCTATCCATCTATCCACCTGCTATCTATCCATCCATCCACCTGCTATCTATCCATCCATCCACCTGCTATCTATCCATCCACCCACCTGCTATCTATCCATCCATCCACCTGCTATCTATCCATCCATCCACCTGCTATCTATCCATCTACCACCTGCTATCTATCCATCCACCCACCTGCTATCTATCCATCCATCCACCTGCAATCTATCCATCCATCCACTTGCTATCTATCCATCCACCCACCTGCTATCTATCCATCTATCCACCTGCTATCTATCCATCCATCCACCTGCTATCTATCCATCCACCCACCTGCTATCTATCCATCCATCCACCTGCTATCTATCCATCCATCCACCTGCTATCTATCCATCCACCCACCTGCTATCTATCCATCCACCCACCTGCTATCTATCCATCCATCCACCTGCTATCTATCCATCCATCCACCTGCTATCTATCCATCTATCCACCTGCTATCTATCCATCCACCCACCTGCTATCTATCCATCCATCCACCTGCTATCTATCCATCTATCCACCTGCTATCTATCCATCCATCCACCTGCTATCTATCCATCTATCCACCTGCTATCTATCCATCTATCCACCTGCTATCTATCCATCCACCCACCTGCTATCTATCCATCCATCCACCTGCTATCTATCCATCTATCCACCTGCTATCTATCCATCCATCCACCTGCTATCTATCCATCCATCCACCTATCTATCCATCTATCCACCTGCTATCTTTCCATCCACCCACCTGCTATCTATCCATCCATCCACCTGCAATCTATCCATCCATCCACCTGCTATCTATCCATCCACCCACCTGCTATCTATCCATCCATCCACCTGCTATCTATCCATCTATCCACCTGCTATCTATCCATCCATCCACCTGCTATCTATCCATCTATCCACCTGCAATCTATCCATCTATCCACCTGCTATCTATCCATTCATCCACCTGCTATCTATCCATCCATCCACCTGCTATCTATCCATCTATCCACCTGCTATCTATCCATCTATCCACCTGCTATCTATCCATCCACCCACCTGCTATCTATCCATCCATCCACCTGCTATCTATCCATCTATCCACCTGCTATCTATCCATCCATCCACCTGCCATCTATCCATCCACCCACCTGCTATCTATCCATCCATCCACCTGCAATCTATCCATCCACCCACCTGCTATCTATCCATCCATCCACCTGCAATCTATCCATCCATCCACCTGCTATCTATCCATCCATCCACCTGCTATCTATCCATCCACCCACCTGCTATCTATCCATCTATCCACCTGCTATCTATCCATCCATCCACCTGCTATCTATCCATCCATCCACCTGCTATCTATCCATCCATCCACCTGCTATCTATCCATCCATCCACCTGCTATCTATCCATCCATCCACCTGCTATCTATCCATCCATCCACCTGCTATATATCCATCCATCCACCTGCTATCTATCCATCCATCCACCTGCTATCTATCCATCCATCCACCTGCTATCTATCCATCTATCCACCTGCTATCTATCCATCCATCCACCTGCTATCTATCCATCCATCCACCTGCTATCTATCCATCCACCCACCTGCTCTCTATCCATCCATCCACCTGCTATCTATCCATCTATCCACCTGCTATCTATCCATCTATCCACCTGCTATCCATCCACCCACCTGCTATCTATCCATCCATCCACCTGCTATCTATCCATCCACCCACCTGCTATCTATCCATCCATCCACCTGCTATCTATCCATCTACCACCTGCTATCTATCCATCCACCCACCTGCTATCTATCCATCCACCCACCTGCTATCTATCCATCCATCCACCTGCAATCTATCCATCCACCCACCTGCTATCTATCCATCCACCCACCTGCTATCTATCCATCTATCCACCTGCTATCTATCCATCTATCCACCTGCTATCTATCCATCCACCCACCTGCTATCTATCCATCCACCCACCTGCTATCTATCCATCCACCCACCTGCTATCTATCCATCCACCCACCTGCTATCTATCCATCCACCCACCTGCTATCTATCCATCCACCCACCTGCTATCTATCCATCCACCCACCTGCTATCTATCCATCCACCCACCTGCTATCTATCCATCCACCCACCTGCTATCTATCCTCCATCCACCTGCTATCTATCCATCCATCCACCTGCTATCTATCCATCCATCCACCTGCTATCTATCCATCCACCCACCTGCTATCTATCCATCCATCCACCTGCTATCTATCCATCTATCCACCTGCTATCTATCCATCTATCCACCTGCTATCTATCCATCCACCCACCTGCTATCTATCCATCCATCCACCTGCAATCTATCCATCTATCCACCTGCAATCTATCCATCTATCCACCTGCTATCTATCCTCCATCCACCTGCTATCTATCCATCTATTCACCTGCTATCTATCCATCCATCCACCTGCAATCTATCCATCCACCCACCTGCTATCTGTCCTTCCATCCACCTGCTATCTATCCATCCATCCACCTGCTATCTATCCATCCATCCACCTGCTATCTATCTATCCACCCACCTGCTATCTATCCATCCACCCACCTGCTATCTATCCATCCATCCACCTGCTATGTATCCATCCACCCACCTGCTATCTATCCATCCATCCACCTGCTATCTATCTATATATTTTCACTGCAGTTGACATTTATTTGTTTTTTTTTTTTTCTGTTGTGGAGCTTGAACTCTGGATCTGGGCACTACTTCTTAGCTCTTCAGCTCAAGGCTACCGCCCTACCCCTTGAGCCACAGCACCACTTCCGGTTTTCTGGTGGTTTACTGGAGATACAAGTCTCATGGACTTTAGTGCTCTGGGTGACTTTGAACCTCGATCCTCAGGTCTCAGCCTCCTGAGTAGCTAGGTTGACAGGCGTGAGCCACTGCATCCGGCTAGTTGACCTTCATTTTAAAGGAGAATTATCTGCTTTTTGGTGAAATGCTGGTGGGGAGCAGTACAGAAAAAGGATGAAACATCCTTATCCAAATTTCTAAGCAGGGAGAGCAGGTCCTTGTGTTGCAGTGTACCTGCGCAAGCAGCATTTTACATCAGGATTTAACTTCATTGTAGCTTCTTCACTCATCTTTCCACCCATAAAACCTAGAGTAGGTTCTGTACATTTTTGGGCTGGGAGTTTGGCCTAGTGGTTGAGTGCTTGCTTACATGCACAAAGACCGGGGTTCGATTCCTCAGTGCCACATGCATAGAAAAGCCAGATGTAGTGCTGTGGCTCAAGTGGTAGAGCTCTAGCCTTGAGGAAAGCCCAAGGACAGTGCTCAGGCCCTGACTTCAGTCCCCAGGACTGGCAAAAAAAAAAAAAAGTTGCATTTGGTTACACCTGGCCACTGTTCTTGGCTACCTGCCTGGCTTGGCTCCTTCATGCAGCCCCGCTGGCCGGTTGTGTGTTTCTCAGCTCCATTGGCTGCTTGCTTCCTCTCTCTCTGCTGTGGTGGGAAACCTCTTCTAGGGTGACAGGTTTTTGGGTGGCATTTCCAAACCTTCTGGTACCCATCTATGTTTAAAGGTGTAACTGTGCTGAGCACTGGGGTATCGGAGGCTCAGGCTTGCGTCAGCCTGCTTACTCAGGGGGCTGAGATGTGAGTTGTGAGCCTCATCTCCAAGTAATCACCTGGGGGGAAAAGCCGGAAGTGGCGCTGTTACCAGTCTTGAGCAAAAGGAGCTTAAGGGAGAGATTTCAGGCCAAGTTCATCCAGAGTTCAGGGCCCCGGATTGGCAGAAAAAAAAAAAAAAGATGAGAATCTCAAACGTTTCCCCTCAGCGTGTCCCTTCTGCGTGGCTGGAGTTAGACGTGTGAGCCACCTTTCTGGCCCAAGGGTAGATTTTTATATTTATTTTTATTGTAATGTATAGAGGGGCTACAGTTACATTCTCCAGGTCGTAGGTGCGTTACTTCTCACACATAGATACCCCTTTTCATGCTTTTGTCCCCGTTTCTCTCCCCCCGCCCCACCAAAGGTCGATTTTTACGGGAGGGGAGGAGCACAGCACGCCCCGCAAGGTAGAGAGCTAGGTTTTCTTAGGAAGCTGTGGGTGGAGATGGTTGTGCCTTAACTCCTTGGTATTTCTAATGTGAGAGTGGTAATCGTGACCAAAATGGTGATGCTTGGGGTCCAGCCCTCGAATTACACGTGTTACAGAAGACTACCATACCTTTTGGATGCCCTGTGCCTTGATGATGAGTTTTAAGTAACCTGACTTGTTTGTTTCAGGTCACAGGAAGATGTTACTAAACGGTTGGTCCCCCTTACAGTTACTAAATTCTAGCTGTCCTCGTGAGTGGCTTTTCTTTCTTCTCTAGCTTGCACTCAATTAGCTAGTGATGCTGCCTGCTGGGTTGCTCGAAAAAAACAAACAACCACAACAGAAAAACCCCAACAAAACCCCCCCGGTGCCGCAGTGCATGCTTCAAGCTTTCTTCGCGCTCTTTGTGGTCCTAAAATAAGCCTTTGAGGGTCTGATTTGCGTGTGTGACTAGACGGGGTTTATGCACACAATTTGGTTTGTGTCCACGAGAGCCTGTTCCCGGCTGTGGGTTCGGGACCCCCATTTGCCGGAGCAGTGTGTCGGTGCCCCGTGTGTGCCTTTGGATCTCTGGGTCGGTGACCGGCACTGCTAACCCTGAGGTCACAGGCCCGTCCCCTGTGGCCTTGCCTTCAGTGCTTCTGTCCTCTGTGGCTGTGGTTTGAGTTGGGTTTCGGGGGACAGCATCTGCCTTCCTGGGTTCAGTGTCTGTCGAGCCACCATCTCCTGTGCTCGGGGGAAAGGCCTTTCCTGGAGACGCGTGCGGTGCTAGTGGATGGCTGTCTCTCCGTCCCGTGTGACCTCTGTTCTGTCCTGGACTCCCGACCCTCACCAGGCCCCGCCTGTCCCCCCCAGGCTGGAAGAGGAGCTCCCTGACCTCCCCCAAGACCATAGCGTTCCCCTGCCCCGGCTGTGAACATGACGTGGACCTGGGCGAGCGAGGCATCAGTGGCCTCTTCCGGAACTTCACGCTGGAGAGCATCGTGGAGCGCTACCGGCAGGCGGCCCGGGCAGCCACGGCCATCATGTGTGACCTGTGCAAGCCGCCGCCCCAGGAGTCCACCAAGAGCTGCATGGACTGCAGTGCCAGCTACTGCAACGAGTGCTTCAAGATCCACCACCCCTGGGGCACGCTCAAGGCCCAGCACGAGTACGTGGGCCCCACCACCAACTTTAGGCCCAAGGTGAGGGCCGCTCGAGGGCTGGGGCGGGGCGGAGGTGGCTGCGGGAGCCTGTCTGGGATTGTAGGCCTCAGAGTGACCCAGCAGGCCTGAGGCCTCCCTGGCATCATTTCACCACAGTCCAGACCTGCTCAGCACAAGAAGTGATTGCTCCTTAGCATAATTCTCACTAGGAGGGGAAGGGCTGCCTCAGATATAGAGAACTGAGTACTTACAACCTCTGTGCTTCCCTGCAATAAACTCACACTTGCCTTTCCTGGAGTGGATTTATGGATAGCTCGAGCCCTCTCAGATCCAAGTGACTTCTCAAGGCTGTTGGCTTTATGTCTTGGCCCTGGTATTTTCTTTGCTCTCTTTCTTTCTTTCTTTCTTTCTTTCTTTCTTTCTTTCTTTCTTTCTTTCTTTCTTTCTTTCTCTCTCTCTCTCTCTCTCTCTCTCTCTCTCTCTCTCTCTCTCTCTCTCTCTCTCTCTCTCTCTCTCTTTCTTGTTCTGGGGCTTGAACTCAGGGCCTGAGCACTGTCCTTGGACTTTCTCAAGGCTAGAGCTCTACCACTTGAGCCTCAGCCCCGCTTCCAGCTTTTTCTATGTATGTGGTACCAAGGAATCGAACCCGGGTCTTCGTGCATGCTAGGCAAGCACTCTACCACTAGGCCCAACGCCCGTCCCCTTTTCTGTTTCTTTCTGATGAAGCTGGTTGCTACTGTCCGGTGGTGGAAAGCCCCCTGATGATCAGCTGCCTCGGGCTCTTGTGAATGGAGGGTTTCATGTCATTCGCCAGGCGCCCGTGGCTCAGGCTTGGCATCCTAGCTACTCAGAGACTGTGTTCTGAGGCTCGAGGTTCAAAGCCAACCTAGGCAGACAAATCTGAGAGGCCCCTACTTCCAGTCAGCAGAATGCTGGGAAATGTTGAGTCAGCGCCTGCCTCAATGGCTTTACTTATGCCACTAAGCAAGTCTTGGTGTGCTGAGGCTGTTGGACTCCTTGAGGCCTGGGTCTTCATCATGCTTGTGTTCATTTTCTGAATGCGCTAGGTTCTGATGTGCCCAGAGCACGAGACAGAGAAAATCAACATGTACTGCGAGCTGTGCCGGAAGCCCGTCTGCCACCTGTGCAAGTTGGGCGGGGTTCACGCCAACCACCGGGTGACCACCATGAGTTCCGCCTATAAGACCTTGAAGGTAGGCGGGACTTCCCCCGTGTGCCCTGGGGAGGGGCACCAGTGGACCCTGACAGCTGTCCATCAGCAAAGCTTTAAACAGGATAGATAGATAGATATTTTTTTTGCCAGTCCTGGGGCTTGAACTCAGGGCCTGGGCACTGTCCCTGAGCTTCTTTTGCTCAAGGCTAGTGTTCTACCACTTGAGCCACAGCACCACTTCTAGATCTTTTTCTGTGCATGTGGTACCAAGGAATCGAACCCAGAGCTTCGTGCATGCTAGGCAAGCACTCTACCACTAAGCCACACTCCAGGTCCTAAACAATGTTCTTTTTTGTCAGTCATAGGGCTTGAACTCTGGGCCTGGGTTCTGTCCCTGAGCTCTTGAGCTCAAGGCTACCGCCCTACCCTTGAGCCACAGCCCCACTTCCCGTTTTCTAGTGATTCAGGACACTGAGATCTGAGGATGGGGAAAATCAGAAGTGGCGCTGTGGCTCAAAGGGACAGGATGTTAGCCTTAAGCAGGAGACTTGAGGGACAGTGCTCAGCCCCAAGCTCAAGCCCTACGACTGGAAAATACATACATCCATATATACATTCGTGCTTTCATGCCTGTACTGGCCTTATGTATGACTGCATATGTGTAGTTCTATAGCTTCCATCTGTCATGCTCCGTATTCCATCTCCCTCGAACCCATGTACTTACTGTTTTTTGTACTCATTCTCTTCCTCCGCAATTACTGGGTCAATTTTAATAGATTTTTTTCATATGTATAGCATACATATATAGTATAGTGTGTTATACATCACATACAACATGTATGAAATATAATTGAATGTAATATATGTAATATCCATTATGCATTATAGGTTTGTATATAACATAATAAAGTAATTTATTGTGCAAGGTTAATGGAAGGCTAATCACCATAGCAGAATTTTACCAAATAGGAATCATAAAGATGTCTACTGTATAGTAAGTTGGGGGTCAAGTGGCTCACACCCGTAATCTAGATAGCTAAGATTAATCAAGAAGCTGAGATCTAAGGATCTCAGTGTGGAGAAAATCCTCCAGACTCCATTTCCAATCAAAGCAGCAAAATGTTAGGCTGAGGCGTGGCTCAAGTGGAGAATTCTAGAATACAAGGTCCTGAGTTCAAGCTCCGATACAGACAAAGAAAAAAATCAGAATAAACTGAAATCCACAGGGTCCCTGCTGACGTCTTTCTGTCTGCTGTGTTTGAATGTTGGACAGGAAAAGCTTTCGAAGGATATTGACTACCTGATTGGTAAAGAGAACCAGGTGAAGAGTCAGATTTCTGAACTCAACATGTTAATGAAAGAAACGGAGGTGAGTGAGGCCGTGGCTGGTGTGGTATCTGCTGGGACCTGGCCCTGGCTCACAGCTACCAGGGCCACGGGGTGTGAGTGGGGGTCAGACCTGGGCTCCCTCTCGGCCCCGCCCTCTGTGGGGTCCGTGCTGTGACCGTGATGAAGTGACATCCTGGGTACCCAGGCAGAAGGGCACACCTGTAATCCTCAGCACTGAGGAGACTGAGGCAGGAGGATTTGGGGTGAGCCTGGACTTCTAGTGAGGCAGAGGACTGGACAGACAGACAGGCACTCTCCCTTCAAAATGAAGACGTTTAATAAATGGTAGAGAGGATCATGTAATAACATGCTGCCTGCCCAACAATCAGAATGTTCAGAACACGTGACTTTGCAGCATGAAGTTGACATCGGTAATTCACTTTATCTTTTTTTAATATTTATTTATTTATTTTTTGTAGTTCATGGGGTTTGAACTTGGTCTGGGTACTGTCCCCGAGATCTTCAGCTCAAGGCTATCACCCTACCCCCTGGGCCTGAGTGCTGTCCCTGAGCTCTTCAGCTCAAGGCTACCACCCTATCCTTGAGTCAAGTCCCACTTCCCATTTTCTAGATGTTAATTGGAAATAAGAATCTCAGGTCCTTTTGTGTGTGGGCGGGCTTTGAACCTTGATCCTCAGATCTCAGCCTCCTGAGTAGCTAGAATTATAGGTGTGAGCCACCCTACCTGGCAATAATCCATTTAAATCTTCTAAGCACCTAGGTTTGTTTTCTTGTTTGGTTTGGGGCGGGCAGGGTGTGCTGTCCAGGCCACAAGCTGCCCTGAGTTCTAGCTAGAAGCCACCGTGCAGGTGGCTTCAGTGACCTTGTCAGGATTCAGTGACCATTGTCTCTACTTTTTTTTGTCTTAGAAAATTGTGACTTGGGCCAAGCATTTGGCCTAGTGGTAGAGTGTTTACCTAGCATGCACAAAGACTTGGGTTGGATTCCTCAGTACCATGTATGTAGAAAAAAGCCGGAAGTGACGCTGAGGCTCAAGCGGTAGAGCTCTAGCCTTGAGAAAGTCCAAGGACAGTGCTCAGGCCCTGAGTTCAAGCCCAGGACTGGCAAAAATAACCCAAAAAGAGTGACTTAAAAAATAAAAAATATATAGGGCTGTGACTTTGGCCTAGTGGTAAGATTGCTTGTCTAGCATGCACAAAGACCCAGGTTCGATTCCTTGATGTACTACATACATAGAAAAAGCCAGAAGTGGTGCTATTGCTCAAGTGGCAGAGCGCCAATCTTGAGGACAGTGCACAGGCACTGAGTTCAAGCTCAGGATTGGCAAAAAAAAAAAACCCCAAAAACAGTTGTATAGAAAGGCAATGAATCTGAAAGGAAGGCAAAAGTTCAGTCGTTTTGTGTTGTCATGTGTGGTTCCTGACAGTTCATTTCTACCACGAGATGGTTAGTGACCTACTGTGATAATCACTATTGTTGATGGCCAGAAGTGAGTACTAGTAAGTAGTGATTTAGTTATCAAGCGTGGATACGTCCTCATGAGGAGAACCGCTCGTCTGTCCGTCTGTCCGTCTGGGTCTCCTTGGCTTGGTCGTTTCCAAGGGCAGCTGGGGTGACTCGCATCCCTCCCTGCAGTGCAACAGCGAGAGGGCGAAGGAGGAGGCCATCGTGCACTTTGAGAAGCTCTTTGACATTCTGGAGGAGCGGAAGTCATCAGTTTTGAGAGCCATCGAGGCCTCCAAGAAGCTGAGGCTGGACAAGTTCCAGACGCAGGTGGAGGAGCACCAGGGCCTCCTGGACAGCAGCGGGCTGGTGGGCTACGCCCAGGAGGTGCTCAAGGAGACCGACCCCTCCTGCTTCGTCCAGACGGCCAAACAGCTGCACCTCAGGTGCCACGCCCCGTGTGCCCCCCCCCCCTACTTCCCCACCCATGCCAAGCCAGCCACAGGCCAGGCCGCCCCACTCCTGAGCCCTCAGCACAGCGGGATGTGTCTTTGTCTCACATCTGTGTGTGTGTGTGTGTGTGTGTGTGTGTGTGTGTGTGCCGGTCTTGGGGCTTTTGAACTCAGGGCCTGAGCAGTATGTGAACTTTTTTTTTTTTTGTCCAAGTCTAGCACTCTACCACTTGAGCCACGACTCCACTTCTGGCTTTTTGACGGTTCCTTGTAGATAAGCGTCTCATGGACTTGCCTCCCTGGGCTGGCTTTGAACCTTGATCCTCAGATCTCAGCCTCCTGAGTAGCCAGGACGACAGGAATGCGCCATAGGTGGCCTACGTGGTCTGGGTTGTTTTTGGTAGAAAACGTTTCCTTCTCCCTACAGAATACAGAAAGCCACGGAGTCTTTGAAGAGCTTTAGACCTGCTGCGCAGACTTCTTTTGAAGACTATGTTTTGAATACATCCAAGCAAACAGAACTTCTTGGAGAGCTGTCATTTTTCTCCAGTGGTGAGTCTCGGGGCGGGCAGTCTGAAGTCACCTGTGCAAGGGTGCTTCTGACATTAAGAAGGACCATCACCTGGCCTGGGTCCTTGCACCCCGGAATTGTATACCTTCTGTGGTTTTTACTCACAAAACTATACTCCATTAGGCTATGACTGGTGCTCAGCCACTTCAGTCACCTCTCCAGTCCAGCATTTTGCTGTTTTGGTTTTCTGCCCATGCTGCTTTGAACCACAGTCCTGTAAACCTCAGCATCTTGGGTTGGTCGTGGGGCTTGAACTCTGGGCCTGGGCGCTGCCCCTGAGCTCTCCAGCGCAAGGCTGCCGCCCTATCCCTGGAGCCACGGGTGGTTCATTGCGGGAGTTTCTCAGACTTTCCTGTCCCGGCTGGCTCTGAACCGCCGTCCTCCGCTCTCAGCCTCCGGGGGAGCTGGAGTGACAGGCGCCGGGCCCCCAGCGCCCGTCGTAGTGTGACCCTGTTTCCTGAGCGTGGCTGTGAATTCCGCGGTCACGCAGGGGCGGCCGTGCCGGAGATGAGCGAGGAGCAGAGCAAGGTCTACAACAACGCCCTGATCCACTGGCGCCATCCGGGCGGGGAGGAGGCGGACAGCTACGTGCTGGAGTACCGGAAGGTCTGCAGGGAGGACGAGACGCTGCAGTGGGAGGAGGTGGAGGTGCTGGGGACCAGCAAGGTGGTCTCCAACCTGGACAGCAACGCGCTCTACGCCTTCCGCGTGCGGGCCTACCGCGGCTCCATCTGCAGCCCCTGCAGCCGCGAGCTGGTCCTGCGCACGCCGCCCGCGCCAGGTACCCGCCCCGCAGCGTTTAGCCACGCGTTTAATGGTGTGCTGCTTCTAGGGCTGTCCCCCCCCCTTTTTTGTTGTTCAAAATAGAGAAGCCCTCCCTTCCACTCACTGTGCAAGGCGGGGGCTTCAGGAGTGGAGAAGAGGCAGGAATGGTTTTGCCAGGGTGCTGGCGTGACCTGAAGTGTGCTGCCGCCCGCCCGCCTGTGCACACGGGATTAGCTCTGTGAAGATTCGTAAAAACGTGGCCTAGTATCACATGGAGGACATGTACTCATCTGACCACGCAGTTCAGGGGCGTCCACAGCACTCACTGAGCAGCCACCGTCAGTCTCCCCATCCCCTCCGTGATCATAACCCCTCTGGTGTGATCAATAACCCCCCCCCCGCCACGCGTGATCAGTTGTTGTGGAAGAGGTCTTAGGCAAACGTTTCAAAGTGTCTGAATATGAGCGGTGCAGTCAGCACACGCAGACTTGAAGGATAAAGAAAGATCGTAAAACGTCAGGTTGAGGATCTGTGCCCCACAGAGGTGCCTCCTGGGGTTGGGGGGACACTGGTGTGTGGCAGGGGGTGGGGGGGCGCCTCCCTCCTTCCCTCCTTCTCGAGACTCACTCTGCGCCGTGTTCAGTTTTCAGCTTCCTCTTTGATGATAAGTGTGGCTACAGCTCGGAGCGCCTGCTGCTGAGCTTGAAGAGGGAGCGGGTGGAGAGCCGGGCTGGCTTCAGCACGCTGCTGGACGCCCAGCGCATCCAGGCCGGCCGCTACGCCAGTCTGGACTACATCATCGCCGACACGGGCATCTCCAAGGGCAAGCACTTCTGGGCCTTCCGCGTGGAGCCCTACTCCTACCTGGTGAAGGTGGGCGTGGCCTCCAGTGACAAGCTGCAGGAGTGGCTCCACGCGCCCCGCGAGGCCTCCAGCCCCAGGTAGCCCTTCACCCCCCCCCCCCCCCCCCCCCCCCCCCCCCCCCCCCCCCGCCGCCGTCCTGGCAGTGTGCACTACACCGGGAACACATGTTTCTCAGACACACGGAGTCTGGCTGTGATTAGGAGGGTGGCTTAAGAGGCAAGTGGCTGAGTGCCAGTGGTCATGCGTGTCATCCGAGCTGCTCAGGAGGCTGAGATCTGAGGATCGAGGTTCAAAGCCAGCTCGGGCGGGAAAGTCCTTGAGACTCTTATCTCCACTGAAGCACAGCAAAAAAACCCCAGAAGTGGGGCTGTGGCTCTAAGTGGTAGAGTATAGCCTTGAACAACAACAAAAAAGAGCTCAGGGATAGCACCCAGGCCCTGACTTCAGGCCCCAGACCCAGTGCATCCACACGTCCACATGAATACACACGCATGCACACGCAGGCGAGCGTGGCGTCAGGCTGTCTGAACAGTGAGATTTAGGAGTTCGTTTGGATGCCACAGCAGGAAAGTCTGTTTGGATAGTTTTGTTGATGGTGCAGCTTCTGATGGTGCCGGGCGTGGGCACGGAGCCCTGAGTGTGTGGGAGGTCGTGGGGCCCTTGGTGGGCTCTGGTTTAGCTCGTCCCCGGGCAGCTCTGGGAGGGCGGAGGCGGAGTGGACTGGCACCGGACAGAGCCCAGCGGCCGTGTCCCCGCAGGTACGAGCAGGACAGCGGCCACGACAGCGGGAGTGAGGACGCCGGCCTGGACACGCCGCAGCCCTACGTGCTGGTCACGGTGGGCATGAGGAAGTTCTTCATTCCCCGCGCGCCCTCGGCGCCCGGCGAGCCCGAGGCCCACGTGCTCCCCATGCCGGTCAGCATCGGCGTGTGCCTGGACCACGACCGGGGCCGCGTGGCCTTCTACGACATGGCGCGCATGCGCTGCCTGCACGAGCGCCCGGTGGACTGCTCGCACACCATGTTCCCCGCCTTCGCCCTCATGGGCGGCGCGTGCGTCCAGCTGGAGGAGCCCATCACCCCCCAGTACCTGGACTACGCCCAGGATGCCTAGCCACGCCCGCGTGGCAGGGCGACACGCGTCCCCATTACATGGTCGCATGCGTTCCTGTCTCTGCTTCTTCCTCGGTCCACGCCGGGCCAGGCCAGGCCACTGCAGAACACCCCGTGGCCCCCCTGGCCACCACAGGCCACGCCAGGCCCACCCCCAAGTCACTGTAGGCTGGCCACACAGGGCCACCATGGTGGCAGGGCCAGGCCCCCCTGCCCGGCCCTGAGCAGACCTTGGCACGGAGGCTCTCGTGGGTGCTGCTCATGCCATCCCGGCCCTTGGGCTTGGTGGCCCCTGTACTTAGGATTCTGCACCTTGTGTGTGGGTTTGTGTTTTTGTACCGTGTGCACATCTTGAGAAGCTATTTTTTAAATGCTTATGTATAGATATTAGCATGAGGCCGCACGTCTTGCATTTGGTCTTCATAGGAAAATTGATGAGGAAAGACAGATGGCCAGAAAGCACTAATGTATCATTTATTTATTTAATTTGCCCACCTTGGGCTTGAGCTCAGGGCCTGAGCACTGTCCTTGGTCTTTCTCAAGGCTAAAGCTCTACTACTTGAGCCTCAGCACCACTTCCAGCTTTTTTTTCTATGTATGTGGTACCAAGGAATCGAACCCAGGTCTTTGTGCATGCTAGGCAAGCATTCTACCACTAGGCCAAACTGTGGGTTCCTAGCACTAGTATATTTAAATTAAATCATGTGTTTAAAATGTGAAGCTAAGGAGAGCCAATAGCCTGGAAGATGAGCACTGCTGGTTTTTGTTTTGATTTTTTGAAGACCACAAAACTGTTCTGGTAAGAAGGATGTGTGTATGTGCGTGTGCGTGTGCGTGTGTCTGCGTGTGCACATGTGTCTGCACACGCCACTCCTGAGCCTTGAACTCAGGGTCTGGACACTGTCCCTGAGCTTCTTTTCTGCTCAAGGTTGGTGCTCTACCATGTAAACCACAGCTCCGCTTTCACCTTTTGCTTTTTAGAGCTGAGAGAGAAGAGTCTGACAGACTTTCCTGCTCAGACTGGCTTCGAACCTCCACCCTCAGATGTCAGCCTTCTAAGGAGCTGGGATCCAGGCGTGAGCTGTGGGCGGTGCCTGGCTGGTGAGGGTGTGGTTTTGGTTTGTTTGGCTGGCACTGACACCATGCCTTGAGAGATGCATCAGCTTCTCCTTAGCCCCCGACACTTCTCTCACTTCCTGTTTTTCCCAGGATGGGGGAGGGAAGTTTTGTTCCCCTTCAGTTGTCCTCCCCCCCTCCCCCCCCAAGTCCTGGCCTGAGCTTCTCAAGGCTAGAGCTTTACTACTTGAGCCACAGCACCACTTCTGCCTTTTTTCTTGTGGTACCAAGGAATCAAACCTGGGTCTTCGTGCAAGCTAAGCAAGCACTCTACCACTAGGCCAAGCTCCTGGCCCCCCTTACCCGCTTTGCTTTTTTTTTTTTTTAACTTGAAAGAACTTGTGTTTATAGCAAAGCATTATTTTTCAGGAGTGATGTGAGGATGGAGTGAGGTTGAGGTCCTATTTGTCTGCTTTGTCTCTCTGGGTGACTTTTATGTTTTGACATATCAGGCATTCCCAGTTTTATGTTTACAATTGTGAAGAGTTCACAATATATATTTTTAGTCGCATTAAACACACTTGAAAATGTGGAGCAGCTAATTGTTTAGTGTGGCATTGTCTTTGGTTCACTGGTGAGAACACTTGTAGTATAATCAAGTTAAATGACAAAATAGGAGTAATGGCTAAAATCACAGAAAAGGGGCACCCTTCGCTGAGTTTTCTTTTAATTTGTCTAAATTATTTATTTTTGAAAGTTGTGTACGTTTGTTTGTTTTTGGGTCCTGGTCCTGGGGCTTGAACTCAGGATCTGGGTGTTGCTTTTTCACTCAAGGCCTATTGAGCTACTACTTGAGCCACAGCTCCACTTCTGGCTTTTTGGTCATTTATTGGAGGTAAAAGTCTTATGGGTGTTCTTGCCTGGGCTGGTTTTGAACCAGATCCTCAGCTCTCAGCCTCCTGAGAAGCTAGGATGATGGGTGTAAACACTGGTGCGGGACTAAATTGTTAATTTCTTTTTTGGGGGGGGGGCAGTCCTGGGCCTTGAGCTCAGGGCCTGAGCACTGTCCTTGGGTTTTCTCAAGGCCGGAGCTTTACCACTTGAGCCTCAGCACCACTTCCAGCTCTTTTCTATGTATGTGGTGCTAAGGAATCAAACCCGGGTCTTCGTGCATGCTAGGCAAGCACTCTACCACTAGGCCACACCCCCGGCCCAATTTCCATTTCCTTTTCCTCCTTTTCTTTAGAATGTTCAGAAACTAAGCCATGCACTAATAATTTATGGACCGCTGGCAGGAAAACCCAAGCCCATGGAACTTGAGTTTTGGTTGGTTTTGTTGGTCGTGGGGCTCGAGCTCTGGCCTGGGTGCTGTCCCTGAGCGCTTCAGCTCAAGGTCACCTCCCTACCCGGAGGGAGCCACAGGCCGCTTCTCATTTTTGTAGAGGTTCACTGAAGATAAGAATCTGATGGACTTGAGTGCCGGGCTGGCTTTGAACTGTGATCCTCAGCCTCGGAGCAGCCAGGATGACAGGCGTGAGCCACGGCGCCGGTGACTGATAGCCCTGATAGCCGGGGGACCCGCGGAGCTGCTGGCCCGGCCACTGGCCTGCCCCCCCCCCCAGTCACTCGGGAGGCCGAGACCCGCGGGACCAGGGGTGGGCCGGGCTGCACGCAAAGTCCACCGGACTCCATCTCCACCATTAGCGAAAAGCAGGACTGCAGACACGGTTCAAGCACCAGAGCCTTGAGCTCCAGCTCCAGCGGCGGCAAGAACCAGAGGAAGGAGACGCGGAGCGCGTCGCCGTCCTTCCTTGGCACCGCGGTAGCACTTTACGGCCCAGGCTGAGCCAGGCGCCTGCAGGGCGCGGCCCAATGACGCCCCCCATCCCCGGGCCCGACGCCCCCCCATCCCCGGGGCCCGATCCCCCCCATCCTCCGGGTCCCGATACCCCCAGCCGGGCGGCCCCCGCCCTCGGACTGCGCGCCGTGTGTCACGGTTCACGGGGACGACTTCATTTGTAATAAAGGCTCCGAGTTCACCGTCCGCGTTTCGCCCCCTGTGTTCGGCGCTAGGGAGGCCGCGCGGGGCCTGCGGGCGAGGAGCCTCGGGTGGTTAAGTCTCAGGGACGTGCATCTCCTGGCCAGGCTGGCTTCGAACCGGGATCCTCGGAGCCCAGCCTGGAGTCGCAGGGACGCCAGGCGGCGGCTCGCTGGCGGCGCCCGGTCCGGGTCTGCTCACCAGTGCTCACCCCGACGTGGACCCGCTGGCAGCGGTGCGCAGGCGCGAGGCCCCCGCGCGTGTGCGCACGCGCCGGCCCCGCATGCTGCTCATGCGCAGTCCGCCGCGACCGACCGCGAGGCCCCCGCGTGTGCGCGCAGGCGTGAGGCCCCAGGTGCCGCTCGTGCGCAGTGTGCCATCAACCGCGAGGTGATCGCTTGTGCGCGCAGGCGCGAGGCCTCCTCCCCCCCCCCCCGCGTGTGCATGCGCCGGCCCCAGGTGCCGCTCATGCGCAGTCCGTCACCGACCGCGCGGCGCCACGCGTGTGCGCACGCGCTGGCCCCAGGTGCCGCTCAAGTGCAGTCGCCACCGACCGCGAGGCCCCTCCCCCATATGTGCGCATGCGCCGGCCCCAGGTGCCGCCCATGCGCAGTCCACCACCGACCGCGAGGCGCCCGTGGCTCGAGGCGCCGTCGCCGAGCGCCCGTTCTCCTGAGGGCCGGCCGCCGCCATGCCGCTGCCCCACGCGTGCCATCGCCCCAGGTAGGCCGCAGGCGCCTTGCGCGCAGGGCTCCCCTCAGCGTAGCGCTAGTCCTGGCGTGCTGGGCCCGGGCCTGGCTTCCGGGGCGCCCCGCGGCTGCTCTGACGGGAGCCGGGGACGCGTCCCCCACCCCTCAATTCACGGCCCCTCCCCAGGCCTCCGAGGGCTCTGCGGGGCGGGGCCGCGGGGAGGGGAGGTCGGAGCCCCTCGAGGCCCCCGTGGGAGGAGCGGGGCCGCGGGGAGCGGAGGTCGGGCCCCTCGAGGCCCCCGTGGGAGGAGCGGGGCCTCGGGGAGGGGAGGTCGGGCCTCGCTGGCCCGAGGGCGCCGGGCGCATCCCTTTCAGCCCGGGCGCGGGCTCCGCGGGTGTCTGCGGTCCGGCGTCACTCCTGGGTGGGTGGGGGGGGGGGCGTGCGTGTCTCTGTCTGGTAGGGAGACGTGGCTTTCTCAGCCACCCCAGGCTGGCGGGCTCTCCCTCCTGAGTGACAGCTCTGTAGAGATGGCCACCCTGCACAAACAGGAGCTTCTGAACCCGAGTCAGCCTTTGTGCGCCCCAGGGACTAACCTAGTTAGTGTCAAAATTAAAAGCATTGGTTTCCCAGACAGTGGAACGGGACCCAGCTGGCAGGTGAGAACTTTCCACCAGCCTGGGAAGCTCCCTAATCCCTGTCTTTACCTCTCTCGACCACCTGACGGCTGTAAACCTGTGATGTTTGCCTTTAAAAAGACTGTGTAAACCCTGATTAACAACTCCTCCTCCCACCTCATGTGCATGTGGACTAGTTCCCTGCCTGGCTTGTAACCCCGCAATAAAACTTGATTCTGCATTTCGGACGCCTCTATCTAGGTGGACCCCGTCTCAGGGCACAACAAGCTCCACCTGCGGCTTTTTGCTGGTCAGTGGGAGTGAAAAGTCTCACACTTTTCTGCCCCGAGCCGGCTTCGAAGACCTGGGTCCTCAGTTCAGACCTCGGCCTCTGCCGGCACCGCCCTCCTCAGGAAAATCCATGAGACTTTTACCTCCCCTGAACCACCAGAAATCCAGCAGTGCAGCGGTGGCTTAAGTGGTAAGAGGGACAGTGCCCAGGTCCTGAGTTCAAATCCCAGGGCTGACAAAGGAAAGAAATATCAGTAATTTAAAAAGATGCTGAAATTAAGATTTCACGACATGGTTTTGATTTGTTAATATTTAAACTCGGGGCCTTGCACTTGCTGGGAAGGCAGCCTGCTGAGTGAGCCATACCCTGACCCATTTTGCTTTAGGGTTAGGACCTTCTGCTTATGCCTGGGCTGGCTTGTTAATTCTCCTTGTTAATTTCCCCTGGAGCCAGCTTGGCCATGCACCAGGGCAGGCCTGCCTTTTATTAATGAGATGGGGTCCTGCTAGCTTTTTGCCTGGGTGAGTTTGAACCAGGACTCCCCTGGATTTCAAGCCTGTCTTCTCGGTAGCTAGGATTGCAGGTGTCTGCTGCTGTTTAGTATCTTCAGACATCTGACATCCCGTGGACTTGGTAATGTTATTTGTAGACAGCCCTTCAACATGAAGGTTGGCGCACATGCTAACATGGAGTACAACTCAGGCTTCCGCGTGTTATTGGGGTCACAAGTTCAAGGTCATGGTTGGTGCTGGGGACCAAATGCCAGGCCTCCTGCTGGCTAGGCAGGTGCTCTGCCTCCAGCCACAACGACTGGCTGGCTTCCTTCCTTCCTGTGTGAGTGTGAGTCCAGGCTGTTGTGCTGCAAACCAGGACCAGGCTGGCAGTGGAAAGCAGGGGGTGGGGTATCCAGGGCCCAACCCCCCCCCACTCCCCTATCCCTTCCCCCTCCACCCCCAGGCCCCCATTCCCTCCCAGTCCGCCCCAGACCCCATTGGAGCTGCCACTTCCCTCTCTGTTCTCACTCTCCCGAAGTCAATCCTGCGTCCTGCCAGTAGGTGGCAGGCCAGGCCCGGGAAGCAGGGAGGACCCGGTGGTGGTGTGGAGTAGGTACCAGCTGGGCAGGCAGGTGGGTGGGCAGGCAGGGCCTTCGAGAACTTTCTGAAGGAAGGGATGGTTTCCTTGCCCTTTCTTTGTATTAGTTATTTGATTGTATGTATGTGTCTGTGTGTAACCCATAAGCACAGTCATATACTCTACCCCCCTCCACCTCGCCCCGTCCCGTGGTGGTGCTGGGGTTTGAACTCCGGCCTACCACTCTCTCTAGAGGTCTTCATTGTAAAATCTTTATTCGTGGTCTGGTGAGGTGACGCACCTGTAACCCTAGCTACTCAGAAAGTGGAAAGCTAGAGGCCAGTGGTTCTAGGCCAGTCTAGCAACAAGTTAGTAAGACCCCATCTCAACAGAACAAACCAGGCTCGCCAGGTACGCAGGAAGAGTAGAGCGGAGGATGGAAGTCCAAGTCTGGCCTGGACTTTAGTAGGGCTCAAAGGGCTGAGGGCGTGGCTCAAGGGGCAGAGCCCGCCTGGCAAGTGTGGGCTCTCCACATCAAACCCTAATGCCATTCAAACCAGCGCCGCTGGTTCTGGTAGCCCACTCCCTTGAGATGGGGACCCAGGTTCACTGAGAGCGCCCTGTGGACTGAGGGCAGAAAAGCAGCGAGGATTCATTAAGAAGACAGGGCGTGGGGCGGGAGGCAGAGCATAAATGGCAGCTCATGAAGTGGAAATGGAGGCATGGGCAGGAAAAGCCTTGAGCTGGCCAGGGGCTCAGTCCTGGGCTTGAGCTCAGAGCCTGAGCACTGTCCCTGGACTTTCTCAAGGCTAGAGCTCTACCACTTGAGCCTCAGCACCACTTCTGGCTTTTTCTATGTATGTGGTACCAAGGAATCGAACCTGGGTCTTCGTGCATGCTAGGCAAGCACTGTACCACTAGGCCACACTCCTGGCCCCTGTATTTTTTCTTTTGTTGGTTGTGGAGCTTGAACTCAGGGCCTGGGTGCTGCCCTGGAGTGTTGTACTCGAGGTTGGTGCTCCACAACTTGACTACAGTTCCGTCACTGGCTGTTTGCTAATTCGTTGGAGTCTCACAGACTTTCCCGCCCCAGCTCACCTCCATCTGTCAGTCTCCCGAGTGGTAAGGATAACAGGCACGAGCCATCGGCTTTGAAATCCTACCCAGGAATCTGCAGGCCCCCAGCCCCTTGGGACTCTGTGACAAGTCCCCTGCTGCTCTGCAGGACCCTCGTGGCTAAGGGAGGAACAGAAGCCAAAGCTTTGCAGCCAGGTCACAGGGAACAGGGAAACCCAAAGCCATTGCAGGCACACGGGCTGGTGCTCCAGAGATAAACTCCGTACTTTCCTGCTCGCTGTTTACTTTGAGCCGGCGCTGTGGGGCGCCATGTCTGTGGACTGTCACTTGGCAGCCCCTTGGCTGTGTGTGGCAGGTGCTGGCCGTGTGGCGTGAGGATTACTGTGCTGGCGTGTGTTTGTTCTTGGGACCAAACACTCAAATGGCACGTTTCTGATATGCTAGAACATTCCTGTGTTGCTTGCCTTGACCCAGAGTCCCCTGCGGCCTGGAAGAGTGGTCAGCTCTGACAGTGCTGCTGCCCACTGTAGACCCTGCACCCGGACCTACGCCTCAGAGGCCGGCTGGCTGTGTGACAGCTCTCCTTGCGTCCTCTTCTCGTCCTCCTTGCGTCCTCCTCGCGTCCTCCTCACGTCCTGACTTTGTCATGCATTTATGTGTTGGCTGTAGCCACCACAACCACTAAATACACTGCTGATATTCTATACTAATACATACCACTAAATATACACTAAATATACTACTTATGTAAATACACACTAAATATACCACTCATATAAATATACATCACTAAATGTATACTAAATATACTGCTTATATTTTCAGCATTTTTGAGGCTGTGTGGTAGATAGGGTATCTCTAAAGATATTTTTTTTGATAGGCAAGAGAGACAGTTCATTCTTCTCAAAGGGATTAATACCACATTGAACAGGCTGTGTGTGCTTATAGTCCCTCCTCCCTCCCTTCGGCTTTACTGTTATCTCCACATTGTTGTATGAGGGGATTCAATGTAACATCTGTTTTGCTCATGTATTGTGGTTAGAGTCATCCCCTCATTCTCTCTTCCTGCCTCTCCACTTCCAGCATTTTGATGGTTAACTGGAGATAAGGGTCTCATGGACTTGACTGCCCAGCCTGGCTTCAGATCTCAGCCTCCTGAGAAGCTGGGATGATAGATGTGCCACCAGCACCTGGTCCTGGATGGCCTTCAAACACTCATGAAATTACTCTTTTGTTCCCCTGTTAAATATGGCCTCCTGCCTTCCACTGGGTTTGTCTTGTGCCTCAGCTGTGTTAGTCAAAGAATAAGCTTTGTCTGAAGTCTGGGCCTGCAGTGGTGGGCTACGCTTAGCCTCTGTGCTTTCCTCCTGTTTTATGGGATTCTGGAAACTCTGTGCGAGTGGCAAATCAAAAGGTCAGGGTGAAATATGCGGAAGAAAAAAGAAATGAAGTCTGATTCCTTCTGACCCAGTGACAAGGGGGCTTGCTTTGATGGAAATGGAAGAGTCTCAAATGACTGACCTTGGGAGAGCCGAATGCTTCCCCTACCAAGTAAGTAAAGTAACTCTTGGTTTATGGAGCTATTTTGACTTCGGGGAAAATAAAAATGCTGTTATAAAACTCAGTCTAAACCAGGTGTCATGCCTGCCATCCTAGCTACTCAGGAGGCTGAGACGTGAAGCTCAGGGTTTGAGGCCAGCTGAGGTAGGAATTTCCTAGTCCATGAGACTCATATCTCCAAATAACTACCCAAAAGCAGGAAGTAGAGCTGTGGCTTAAGTGTAGAGTGCTAGCCTTGAGCAAAATAGCTCAGTCTGTGTCCAGACTGAGTTCAAGCCCCATGACCAGAGTGTATGCACACACACACACACACACACACACACACACACGCGCGCGCGCGCTATTGACTCTAGTTCCTTCAGTCATCTGATGGGGTTTGGGGTGGGGACTGTACCCCTGCTGGAGAAGAGAATCACACAGAGATTGTGCAGAGGCGAGGCTGGGCCCTTTTCCTAAGGTGTGCTGTCCTCCCTCTGGTCAGCTGGCACCAGTTAATGTGTGCGCCGGTCCCTTGGCGGCCATACCTGCAGTGTGATTGTAAAGCTGAGCGAAGTCATTGTCTGTCTTGAACTTCTAACTGGCCTCCACGAACAAGACAGCCATAAAAAAATAACAATTCAATAAAAGTCATTGTCCTACAGTCTTAGAGTCTGAACTTTCCCCTTCTCTCTGGTTGGGAACAGCATGGAGGAGGGGGGAGTGTGAGTGAGTGTGGGGCTTGAACTCAGGATTTCATGCTGTTTCTGAATCCCACCTCACATCCCCCCTTTTAAAAAAATTTCAGGTAAGTCTCAGATGTGTCTTCTCAGATCTCAGCCGCCTGGGTAGCAGGGATGGCAAGCGTGCGCTCCAGTGCCCAGCCCCTGACTGGCCGCGGGCACACCCTCACTGCCTTCATTGTCCTAAGATGCCCTGTTTCCACAGGCAAGGAAGCTGGGGCCCAGGCAGTTGAGACCTCTTTGTCTGGAGACATAGGTTCTTGGAGGCAGGACTTCCAGCTCCTTCTGTTTCCAGAATTCATGTTCTCAGGCTCTGCAGCCTCAGCTGCCAGAAATAAAAAAAGGGGTCTTGTCCTTGGCATATGGTCAGGGTGAAATGAGCTGGAGACCTTTGTCAGTGTTTCCCCAGAGAATTTGCAGTTTTCTAAATATCAGGTCTGAAACTCTTTAAGGAAGTGCCATCTGTACATGCGGAGCAGGCCTCTAGCCCGAGCGCGCGCTCTTTTCTCTGTATTTGAATTCCAAACAAGTCTACTCCATTAGCACAGCTATTAGTGGGTTTGTGCCAGGCAGTCAGGATTTGCTGTGCTGGTGATTTTTTTTTAAATCATCTGGCTTTTGAAAAATAATTGCTAAGTGGTCTGATTTGGTTTAATCTGCAATCTCTCGAAGATGATTTTTTCACATTGTATTTAATTTAAAAATTTAAAGAAAAATCTGAAACTACTAAGTAGGCATTCAGGCCTGGAAATAGCATTGTCACACTGCTGTGTGAAGGGACATTTGAAGAGGGAAGACAGGACAGCTGAGCTGGGCAGGACTGAGCTGAGAGGACCTGGTCCTTACTAAAACCTCCAGGGGCCAGGAATCTGCATCTCTAACAAGCACCTCAGCTGGCACACCTAATGAGGAGACAAGAACAGCTCACGCTTATCTGCTTGGGCTGGCTTTGAACTGTGAATGTCAGATCTCAGCCTCTTAAGTAGGTAGGATGGCAGCTGTGAGCCACCGGCTCATGGCTTCTTTTTGAGCAGGCACACTTTCTGTCCCCCTCCCAACCCTGGGTGAGGGTTTGAAGCCCATCACAGAGAGAAGATAACAGGGCTGCTCAAGACTGAGAGTCTCATAGTCTCTTCTCTTCATGGTCTTGTTGCCACTCTGTGCATATCACTCTCTGCCCTGAGAGTCCTCAGGTCTGTGCTGGGTGCTGTCCTTACTAATGACTGTTATATCAATCTCAATGCGTCCATCCACACACCCACCCATCCGTCCATCCACCCACCCACCTATCCACCCCTTCATCCACCCACCCATCCATCCGTCCATCCATCCTCCAGCCATTCGTCTATCCATCCACCCACCCACCTGTCTGTCTGTCTATTATCTATGTCTGTTACCTATGGATAATTACATCTATCATCTGTTTATCACATCTGTAATCCACCTATCACTTATTGGTCCATCTATTAGCTATGCATATACCATCTATCCATCTATTGTCTTTACCATCCATCCATCCATCATTTATTCATTCTCTATCAGTCGAGCCATCTATTGTCTATTATCTATTACGCATCTATCATCCTTTCTTCCCCGTCTCCTCCTCCTCTCCCAGAGTAGGCACTGGACATCCTCCTGTGTTTGGCTGCTGGCCCCAGCAGCTGTGTGCAGCTGGCCCAGGGGACAAGTCTGTGAGTGTGCGGCTGGAGTAGAGCAGGGCCTTCCTCTCTCATTGTTTCTATCCGTGTTACCTTCAGTTGTGCTGCCATCGGACACAGGGTGCCACAGCTACACCTCCCCTTCCCCGGGAAGCTGCTCCATGGCAGATTGGCAAACTGTGCCTCCACCATTTGCAACGTGCACTCTGAGGGGGTGGGGGTGAGGCCGGCAGTCAGGGCAGGGCGGCCGTGGGAGATGACAGTAGCAGCGCCATCCGCCATCCGAGGGAAGACGCCTGTGGTGTGGAGTGCAGGGTGGATCATGGGCTCCACGCAGAGCCCCCGGGCCTCCTGGGGATGGCTCTCCTGACAGCTCACTGCGAGCCTGGAGGGGCCGACATGAGTGATGGAAACGGAGAATGTCCACACCACTGTGGGAGGAGGGCTATGAGTGAGGCCCTGGGTTCAACCCCCGCTTCCACGGGAAGTGTCAGCCGCATGCTGGTGGCCCTGCCTGGGATCCTGGCCACTCCTGAGCCAGAGGTCTGGGGAGAGGTTTTGCCTGCCTGCGGTGAGTGGGGATGCGGCTAGGGCTGCTGATGGAGGGTTACTGATGGACTGAAAAGTCGGGACTGTCACTTTTAGCATGCTTGAGGTCATGACAGTGTATTTTTTTTTTTTTTTGCCAGTCCTGGGCTTGAGCTCAGGGTCTGAGCACTGTCCTTGGACTTTCTCAAGGCTAGAGCTCTACCACTTGAGCCTCAGCACCACTTCTGGCTTTTTTCTATGCATGTGGTACCGAGGAATCAAACCCGGGTCTTCATGCATGCTAGGCAAGCACTCTACCACTAGGCCAAACTCCCGGCCCAACAATGTATTCTTTCTTCCAGTCACTTTGAGTTTGCTGTTGCTTTCTGTTTCTCTAATTCTCATGA
Source organism: Megascapheus bottae (assembly GCF_031878675.1). Taxonomy (NCBI): domain Eukaryota; kingdom Metazoa; phylum Chordata; class Mammalia; order Rodentia; family Geomyidae; genus Megascapheus; species Megascapheus bottae. The sequence continues at coordinate 1,777,884 of NC_143546.1, forward strand.
TTTTTGTAAGAGACAAATCTTGCTCTCTCTGTTTCTCTCCCTCTCTCCCCCTGTCTGGATCTCTCTCATCTCTGGATCTCTGCCCACAGGGATGGTTTATTAGCAGACTCTCATCCTGATGCTGCATTCCTGAGACAGCAGTGGCTTATCATGTGTCCTCTGAGTACTACCCACAGAGAAGTTTATGTCAAGGGCTCTGAGTCACTGCTAGCCAACACTTTTCTTAAACATCAACTAGAAACTCTTCTCGGCATTCCATACATCTCAGTAGGTCAGAGATTTGACCAAGGTCCTTTCATAGCTTATTTTTTTGCTGTTGCAATAATTTTCTTTCAAATGGTTACCAGCAAAAAAAAAAATCACGTTCTTGTCACTCCTGAATTAGCTCATTAGCTATTTAAAGAAAATGGCTAATTTCCTCTAGAGCCCTTGCTTTTTCTAGGTTAAGTATGCCTCATCTCTTCATATTTCTTTCATGGGGGGCAGAAAATAGTTCATACTTATTTTTGCTTTTTTTTTAAAGACCCTTTCCGACTTATCAGTATTACACTTCAGGTACCCACCCCCCCCCAAAGAAAAAGAAAAGGCAATGGATGAAAATATGGCCAGGTTAGAGACCCTCAGCCATTGTGCATGGCCCTTCAGGAGCCTTCTCAGTCCAAGCAATGAAGACCTTTCATCTCTCCTGAGCCTTAAAAATCACCCCTCAGAAAGCAGCTATTCTGTGGCTGTTTTGTGCTGTAAGGCTGTGAGGTCTCTGTCAGAGAGAAAGTTCATATGCTAGTCCATTTTTTGCCATCCTGGACTCTGGGTCTGGGGGGTGGAAGATTGGGGTTTCCCTTTGAAGGGCACAGAGGAACATGGAGGGTGAAGGAGCCCAGGAGCAGCCGCGTGCATTCTGTTTGGTGCATCTGAGGCCTCCTGCACTGCGTGGTTCCTGTTCAGTTCTGGATGGGCGTGGAGATGGTGGCACCCATACCATTTCGTCACCTAGGCTTGACAGACTAATGATGCTCCTATGCAGCGAGGGTGCTGGAAGCCAGGGCACCTGTTACCCAGGAAAGGGTGCGTGCTTCTCGCTGGGTTTAACAGGAGCGGGGCCAAGGGTGCCTCCATCTCCAGCGCCGGCTCAGCCCTCCAAGACCTCCTGTAATCTGTGTTCCCAGCCCCAGCCTTACACCCTCTTACTTCTGGAGCTCTGTGACTGGCAGACGGGACGACGATGGCAAGCAGCTGGAGGAACAGCTGCCTCTGCGTCAGCTCTGGGGCCCTTTCTTTTCTTTCCTTTCTTTCTTTTTTGGTGAGCTAAGATTTCTCCTTTTGGATTAATTGATCCTTGGAACAATTCCTTTATTAGCCAAAATAGCCATCTTCTTGATTAGAGAGAGAAATAAGGGGAAAATGCAGATGCTTTGTGATAACCACTGTAATATTGGCTTTCTCCTCCTCCCCCCCCCCCCCGTCTCCCCGTAAAGTGGTTCAAAAACTGCAAAACCGAGAGCCTCCACGCCACTTCCAGCTGTTTCGATGGTTAATTTCCTACCTGGGCTGGTTTGAAACGGTGATCCTCAGATCTCAGCCTCCTGAATGGCTGTGATCACAGGTGCGAGCCCCCTTGCTGGGCATTTTACACTGGCAGCTGGTGCTCTACCACCTGAGCTGGGTCCACTTCCGGCAGTGCTCTGTGAATAATTCTGGGTGGGAGGAGAGAATGGGGAAGAAGAGGAGAGTGGAGGTGAAGCGGGAAGGGGGGAGGGAAGGAGTGGAGGGGCACCGTGAAGAATTCTTGAGCGCCAACTCTTGTTTCCTTGTCAGGTGTGGAGCTTTCGTAGGGCTCTCCCCCTCCTCTGATTTGCATTTTCTCTCTAGAGACAAGCAGGTTTCAAAAGGAACCATTGGTTGTGTGAGATGCCTTTGCTGCTGGCAAGCATCTCAAGTGGGTTCTGAACCTTCTCTGTCTCTTCTTTCTGGTGATAAACTCAGGAAAAGTGTCAGATGTCAGCATGCTTTTGGAAGTCGTGGGAAGTTGAGGGGGATGCTGGGGTGCTAGGCATTAACAGGGATGCCGATTATTCTTTTTTTTTTTTTTGGATGGGTCATGGAGCTTGAACTCAGGGCATTATCCCTGGGTTCTTCAGCCCAAGGCTACCTCCCTACCCTACAGCTAAGCACCACTTCCCATTTTCTAAGGGTTAATTGGAGATAAGAGTCTCAGGTCCTTTTGTTCCCCAGGACTGGCTTTGAATCTTGATCCTCAAATCTCAGCCTCCTGAGTAGCTAGGATTGCTGGCATGAGCCACCGTGCCCAGTGGGATGCTGATTATTATTATTATTATTATTATTATTATTATTTTGCTAGACCTGGAGCTTGAACTGTTTTTTTTTTTTTTTTGCTAGTACTGGGCCTTGAACTCAGGCCTGAGCACTGTCCTCAATCTTTCTCAAGGCTAGCGCTCTTCCACTTGAGCCACAGCACCACTTCTGCCTTACGTATGTGGTACCAAGGAATCGAACCCTGGTCTTCGTGTATGGTAGGCAAGCACTTTACCACTAGGCCAAACTCCCAGCTCCAGGAAGCTGATTATTCTTAAAGGATTATGCCTGTGCCATCACAGGGGCTCTTTTCTCTTTTGGATGCATTTGTGGGGTGTTTCAGGAGGAATCTGCCTGCCCCCCAGCATCTAGGCATGCTTGTTATGTTCACATCTCTTCTGAGTACTTGGTGCTGGATACTTGTAACTTGCAGTGCTGCAGTCAATCTAAAGGCAACAGGGGGAGAAGTTAAACTGCTGAGTGCCGGGGGCTCATGCCCGTCATCCTAGCTACTTAGGAGGCTGGGATCTGAGGATGGTGGTTTGAAGCCCTGCCCAGACAGGGAAGCATATGAGACTCTTATCTATAACTAACCACTGAAAAGCCAGGGGTGGCACTGTGGCTCACGGGGTAGAGCACCAGCCTTGAGCACAACAAAAGCTCAGGAACAGCGCCCAAGACCTGTGTTCATGCCCCAGGAGCAGCCCAAGAAGGAAAAAAAAGTAGAAAGAATTGTTCTGATTTATCTTTTGGAGCTTCTGTTCGGGATCAGCTGGCCGTGGCTCTGAGGCCTGTGGTGAAGCTGTAGCTCATGCAGAGGGGGCAAGGGGATGGAAAATGATTTCTTGCTTAGACACAAAGCAGACAATGGGGAAGAGGAAGAGGGACGTGGGGTGGAGGCAGGTGTGCCCCCAAGGATTCATGGGTAATGGCAGGTGTTGTGGGGAGGTTGTTGGTCGTGGAGCCAGTGCCCAGGCTCTGCTGTCATCTTCCTGTTTTTGGCTTCCTGGTCATGAGGGCAGGGGCTTCATCCCATCACACATGCCTGCCTCATCAGAGCCCCAGGCAATACGCCTGGTGCTGTGGCACCTGAGCCACAGCTCTACATTGAGCTTTTTGGTGGTTCACTGGAGATGAGGATCTCATGGACTTTCCTGCCCAGGCTGACTTTGAACTGCCATCCTCAGATCTCAGCCTCTGCGAAGCTGGGTGACAGGCGAGCGCCCTAGTGTTGGTCTCTGCTCTGCCCTGCTCTTGGGAACTTAGCTTCCGTGGAAGCAAGGAGAGACGGGGCGGCCTCCTCTAGCGGGGCTGTATCTTGGCTGCATGTCTCCACACGTGGGTGTTCAGATTTCGTTTCAGGACTCTGGTAGTGTCCCTCTCGCCAACTGGTTAGTCAGGGTTTTATTTTTCTTTCTTGTTCTCATTTATAATGCCCATAATTTACATATATTTGCATGCTAATTTCTTTTTCTAATGAAAGGAACTGAATAGCAACGGGTTCTTGGCATGCCACTGGAGCCGAACGGCATGGATGTGTTCCCTGTTTCAGCTCGGAATCATTTTCTGCATCGTGGGTGGACCTCCCTTCGAGGCTCTTGAATTCCGTCCTCGGGCTCCATGCTTCGTTTGTCCGAGGTTGCGGATGAGCGGGCGGCCCGGCCCTCACCTCAGTAGACAAGAGAATGGGGCGCCACAGGGGCTGGCCAGGACAGTGGGCAGATTCCAGGGCCTGCTCTCTCCTGTCCTCAGTTCATAGCTTCCTTGTATTTAGATATAACTCCTATCCGTGTGTGTGCGTGCGCGTGTATGTACGTGTGTACACATGTGTGTATATGCCAGTGCTGGAGCTCAGACCCTGGGCCTCATGTATTCCTGGAGCTCTTTTGCTGAATGCTATCACTCTACCATCTGAGTCACAGCTGGACTTCCAGGTTTTTGCTGGTTCATTGGAGATAAGAGCCTCGTGGACTTTCCTACTCAGGCTAGCTTTGAACTGTGATCCTCAGATCTCAACCTACTGAGTAACTGAGATGACAGGTGAGCCACTGGTACCTAGCTAAATGTTCAGTTTAGTAAGTTGTAGAGTGAATGGATCACAAAATTCACCAGCCAGGAAAAAGCAGGAGAGTCTGGCAGAAGTGGGAGGTGATACTGTGGTTGGGATCTCGGCATTGGGGTTTGAAGCTAGTCCATGCAGGAAAGACCTTGAGAGTTTTACCTGTAATAAACTGTTCAAAAAAGCCAGAAGTGGCACTGTGGCTCAAGTAGTAGAGCTCTAGCCTTGAGCAAAAGAAGCTCAAAGTCAGTGCCCAGGGCCTGAGTTTAAGCCCCAGGACTAGCAAAAACAGAACAAAACAAAACAAAAAACCAATAACAAACAGTTAAAAAAAAACTTTAAGGCTCTACTCTAAACTGATGAAATATATTTGAGTAAGCATTTGGGAACAGGAAAACTTGTCCTGAGTCAAAAATGCAAAAATTAAAAATGGAAATAAACCAAACCCAAGAAGAAACAAAAAGAGAGCCTGATTAAACTGAAGGGAAATAAAAAGAAATAATAAGACCAAATTGTCCTGCCAACAAAGGCTAAATGACAAATTCCCTGAGAAACAGAAAACTCAGAAAGGAATTTAATTAGGAGCTTGTAAGAGCGAAAGAAGACATTGAAGAGAATAAAAATAGGATAGAGGATAAAGACAAATTGAAAGGATCAGGAAGGAAGTAGATGAAACTGGAAGACAAGGCAGAAGCAATGAGTGCTTGTTTTAAACCCTTGAAGACAGGGAGACAGAACAGAACCATTGTAAAGCACATTTACAAGTGTAATTCAAGAAAACTCCAGGAATAAAAGTACACCTAGATCTGACGTAAGGGTGCCCTGGACACGTGTCCACTAACTCTGAAGAGACAGAGGATGCACCTCTCAAAAACCACCAGAAGTGGAGCTGTGGCCCAGGAGATGGAGCGCTAGCCTTGAGCCAAAAGCTCAGGTTCAACATCTAGGCCCTGAGTTCAAACCTCAGGAATTGTGCACACATACACACTTGAACTGCCAGCTGTTGATGGCTCATGTCTGTAATTGTAAATACTCAGGAGGCTGACATCTGATGATTGAGGTTCAAAGCCAGCCTGGGGCAGGGAACTCTGAGACTCTTATCTCCAATTAAGCACCAAAAAGGTTTTAAGTGGAGTTGTGGGGCAAGTGGTAGAGGATTAGCCTTGAGAGAAAAAGCTTAAGGATAGCACCTTCTCAGGCCTTGAGTTGAAGCTCTAGAACCTGCCCTCCCCCACCCCGACATGCACATGCATACACACACCCAGAAAACATGGTTGAAGTGGAACAGCACTGGGGAGACCTGATGTAGACTGGTGGTATAAGAAATAGAGATGGAGGATTTTGAGCCAGGAGTTAAGATGCCATAGCCTCATGCTTAACCTCAGAGATGAGGGTGTTTGTGATGAGGCAGTGGAAAACAGTGCAATGCAGGGTTGGGGCTGTTTTGGTCTCCGCACAGATTTCAGCAAATGTTGCATCTCCAGGCTCGTTTGCCGAAACCCAGCATAGGTTCCAGATGGAACTGGACAGCTTCAGGAGGCCAGGGACCAAGCGGGGAAGTGATTGAGTTGGGGTAATTAGAGAAGGGTAGGTATGGATTGTGTGGGGGTTGGGATCATGGTAGGCTGAGCCGTGGTTATTTTCCGAAAGGAGGCATACATGTGATCCACAGAGTTGGGTGCAGGAGTGTAATATTTGTATTATTCTCCTCTTATCAAATCCCACTTGGTCCTAAGTCTTTATGTCTATAGGGTGAGAAACACAAACTGGGGTATTTTGAGGGTTCCTTCCTACCCAGGGCTTACCCGAGCACAGAAGGTTCTGGAAGCTGAGAGAACAGTTGTTTTACCAGGACACCCAGTTTCTCGATTACTGTCTCATGTAAGCTTGGATTGCTTTGTTGCCTCTCTGGATTTGAGACCCTCTTCTCCAGCTTCTCCTTTGTCTCATTGAGGGAATGCCCAGAGACCCGCGGCATTTATCATCATGTCCCCGAGTAGTTTTGAAACAACTTTTCAATCTTCCCTGTGGTCTCAGAACCCTTCTCACTTTGAACTCGAGGAACACCAGGGTTTGATTGTTTCCAGGAATGGATGGCTTGGATACCCAAAGCTCCCTGCTCAGCTCTGCCTCCAGGGTGGAATGGGGGCTGGGAGAGGGAGTCTGACCCTCCTTTAACTCCAGCATGGGGAGGGGGGGGTACTTTCAATTGGGTGGCTTTGCTCTGTCTCTCAAAACTGCCTGTGTCATGGAAGCTTCCAGAACAGTGGCTTCCCTCTGTCCTGAAGCACTCAGGCAGTGAGATAGAAGCAAGTCCAGGGTGACATGAGTTGGGGGGTTGTGACCCCTCGATGTTTAAAACTAGCAATCAGCAACAAGGAGAGACTTTCCTAAATACAACTTCACAAATGCAAATGAGTTGCCACCAAACAGTTGGCTCCCCCCCTCCGGGCTGTCTTGGTGCTCAGGGGGATGTTCCTGACTAAGGAGCCAGGAATCCTGGTGGGGGGGGATAGCTGGCACTCTGCTGGGGGCGGCGGTGGCGGTGCAGGTGGCCTTGGAGATTCCCTGCTTGACTGAGCAGGCTGCTTTGGACAGCTTGAGCTGGGACGTCTCCAGGACGTTAGTTAACGGATCCATTGGTGTTGGGAAACTGAAGTTTTCTGTTCTCTGGGAAATACAGATCAGTTAGTACGTGTGTGTGTGTGTGTGTGTGTGTGTGTGTGTGTGTGTGTGTGTGTTTCCATTGGCAATAAGAGACTTTGCTGCCCTGGCTTTGAACCTGATCCTCAGATTTCAGCCTCCTGAGTAGCTAGGATTACGGGCGTGAGCCTCCGGCACCTGGCTAAAGTCTGTGGGTTTTCAGTCACGTGTATATCAGACTCCACCTCATGTAATCAAAGCTTCTTGGTTTCTCCAGTGTAGGCTCTGCCCAGGCCTTTACCAGCCAGCCAAATTGAGCCAGCACTGGCACTACATTCACTTAATTTCCTTCCCTTTCATCCTAGTTCTGGAAGGTTGCCAGAGAGAAGAGATGGCAAAAAATAGTGGGGCTGGGAATGTGGCCTAGTGGTAGAATGCTTGCTAGCATGCATGAAGTCCTGGGTTCGATTCCTCAGTACCACATAAGCAGAAAAAACCAGAAATGGCCCAGTGGCTCAAGTGATAAGAGGGCTAGTCTTGAGCAAAAGAAGCTCAGGAACCTGAGTTCAACTCCACCCCCTCCCCTGCCCTCCCTCTGTCTTTGCCTGTTTTCTGTTACAATAATCAAATATAAGACACTGACTCACTTAGAGTTATCCAGCTCATGGTTCCGGAGCTGCAATTAGAGAAGGCTTTGTCCTTAAATCATGATCTGGGAAAAGGCACTGCATCTGTGAAGGAGAGGAGGAAGGAAGAGGGCTGAGCTTGTCCTTTAGATTTAATTCACTACTGTGCTAATGGCATCCATCCGTCTATCTACTGTCTGTCCATCTATCTGTTTATCCATCAATCCACCCATTCATTCATTCACCTAATTCATTTATCCATCCATCCATTCATCCTATCCATCCATTCATCTATCACCACCATCCATCTATGCCAACATTTTTTTTTCTGTGTATGTGGTACCAAGGAATCAAACCCTGGTCTTCGTGCATGCCAGGCAAGCACTCTACCACTAGGCAAAACTCCCAGCCCCCAAAGTAGAAAGTTTCTAGTCCCTCCTTTTTTTTTTTTGCCAGTCCTGGGCTTGAGCTCAGGCCCTGAGCACTGTCCTTGGACTTTCTTAAGGCTAGAGCTATACGACTTGAGCCTCAGCACCACTTCCACCTTTTTTATGTGTTTGTGGTACCAAGGAATCGAACCCGGGTCTTTGTGCATGCTAGGCAAGCACTCTACCACTAGGCCAAACTCCCGGCCCACCCATCCATCTAGTCTGTCCATCTAATCCATCTCTCCACCCATCCATCCATCCATCCATCCATCCATCTCTCCATCCATCCATCTCTCCATCCATCCATCTACCATCTTTCCATCCATCTCTCCATCCATCCATCTCTCCCTGCCTCTCTCTTTCCCTCCATCTCTCTACCCATCCATCTATCCACCCCCACCCACCCACCCATCCATCTGTCTAACCAACCCATCACTCCATCCGTCCATCCATCCATCCATTGTTTGCACTGTGGGCTTCCATGCTGGCCTTTCCCTAATAGCTGCAATGAGGTCTAGGTTACATCCATGATGACTGCTTTTTAGCTGACCTGGATTGGCACTGGGATTTTCTTCATTAGCTGGAGTCCTACTGAGGGTATTTTCCATACCATGCTGCATCCGCCTTTTTTCCTTGGGAACAGCATTTCCCAGCATGCATCCTTAAGGTCCACCTCTTTAAGAGGACTTAAGCTCAGTTGCTGTCCATCGGAGCTAGCTAGTTTGTGGGAGCTTCGCTGGTGTCTAAAAACTGAAACTCTGCAAGCCTCTCAAGTTTCTCGGGGACACTCAACGCAGGATGACATCTGTTCAGGAATGTTGTGGTCTCATCCTCTTGGACTCACAGCAACATCAGAACCAGAGGAGCCACGAATATACGCTCGAAAAGACATGTGCCTCTCCCTGCCTTTTGAAATTGCTCTCTCCCCTTTTCTTCCCTCCCTCTTCTTTTTTGGTCTGGGAACTTGAACTCAGGGTCCAGGCGCTGTCCATTGGCTTCCTCACTCAATACTGGTACTAGACAGCTCCACTTATGGCTTTATGGTGGTTCACTGGAGATAAGAGTCTCATGGTCCCGGACTTTACTGCTCAGGCTGGCTTTGAACCGCGATCCTCGGCTCTCAGCCTTTCGAGCAGCTACGTTACAGTGTGAGCCAGGGCGCCTGGCCTCTTGTGTGGTTTTGCAGAAACTGTTTGCCTTCCACTCTGGAAACTCAGGTAGGAACCTTCAGGGCTCGGGAAGCTGCGGGTGTGAGGCCCCGGAGAGAAGGCAGCGTGGCCCCTGCCATTAAGGAGGCCCCATGGGGGACACAGGTGGCTGCGCAGGATGTAAAGGGGCAGCGGGGGAAATCCAGAGACTCGTGAGCTCCATCTGCGTGGAGGAGAAGCCCTGGGGCCCAGTGTTGGTGTCTAAGGCAACTCCATCTTCACAGCTGAGCCAAGGGAACGCGTGGTTCCAGAACTCCCTTCTGCTACCCAGACTCGGCAGAGTGGGGCGCACACGGGGGCTTCACGGCAGCACATTCCTCACAGTTCTCATAGTGTCTGGCTGCCGTTTGAGAACACAAGCTTCCACTTGGGAGGCCCCAGGAGGACATCTGTGGATGGAACCCCAGCGCAGATACGTCCACTGGCCCCTCCCCATATGCCTGGGAAATGTGGCACAAAGTGAGAGGAAGGGGTAGTTGTGGGAAAAGCCACTGTCTTCACTGTGTGGCCACTGAGCAGCCAGCCTGTCAGCCAGGTATTGTTCAAGACTTCAGGGGGACAGAGTACTGAAGGCAGGGACTGAGGTCAACAAAGATGGGGCTGTATTCATGAGCAAGGACAAATTCACATCCGGGGCTGTGGGGTGTGGATCAATCATCTGAAAAAAAAAATACACCAGAAAAAATAAGAGGACCCAGTGTAGCAGGAAAGTCCCTCCCTCCCCTCCCCCCCCCCCCCCCCCCGCCCCATGTCACAGCCCCTCATCCTTGTAGCAACCGGAAGCTTTCCCGCTTGGCTGATAAATTTAGAGTTTGCGCCGCATAGGCTGGGATGGAGTAAACCCTGCCAAATGAATTCAAGTTGTCTTGGATAAGAGCTACGTGCTCAGAGTGGAAACTGATGAATTACAAATGTCAGGATTTTAAAATAATGAGCACAATGCAAAAAGTGCGGAAGCGGAAAGAAGGAGCCCCTCCCTTCCTCCCTTTTTATTTATTTTTATTGTGCTAGGCCTAGGGTTTGAACTCAGGGCCTGGATGCTGTCCCTGAGTGTTTGCTTGTTTTTCTTCAAGACTGGTGTTTTACCATTTGAACCACAGCTCCACATCTAGCTTTTCGGTAGTTAATTGGAGGTAAGAATCTCACAGATTCTCCTGCTTGGACTCAGATCTCAGCCTCCTGAGTGGCTAGGATGACTGGTGTGGTCCACCAGCCTGGGGCTCAAAGGCAGCTTTCAGACACAGCTTTTCTCCCAAACAAGTGGCATCCATTGTCCCTTGTGTCCATTGTCCATTGTTCCCGTAGGAACTGTGGTTATTTTGTGAACTCATCCAGCCCCTGGGGCTTTAAGTGTGTGTGTACGAGTTAACTTTGATTTTTTTTTTCTTTGCCAGTCCTGGGCTTGGGCTCAGGGCCTGAGCTTTGTCCTTGGGTTTTCTCAAGGCTAGAGCTCCATCACTTGAGCCACTACACCACTTCCAGCTTTTTTTGTTTCCCCCTATGTGTGTGCTACCAAGGAATTGAACCTGGGTCTTTGTGCATGCTAGGCAAGCACTCTACCACTAGACCAAACTCCCTGCCTGAAGTTACTTTGATTTTTAAGGGGTTTGGCTTCCTGAGTTCTGGGGCTGACACTGTCGGGCCCTGTGGCTCCCTGTCCAATGCCACCTGAATGTGTCGAGTGGATTCTGTCTTGAGCGCTCCCGGGTCCCCAGGTGTCCTGACTGTGGTCTCGAATTCTGAGCAGAGGGGAGGCTGTGAGGCTTGGAACAAAAGATGGCCCTGACTCCCACTCGAGACCACCCACTGCTCAGCCCTCCGTGGCCCTCCTCCCTCCTTGATTTTGGGTCACACCAGCCTGTGGCTGCACACACAGGAAGTGCGTGCCTGACTTATTACCAGCTTCTTCTGAAGGTCTTGCAGGAGAGCTCAGTGACCCGCGTAGCCTTGCCCGAGGATGGCAGTCCTTTCCTCCTGGTTCTCTTCCTCTGAGCGTGGATCTTTGGGTGGTGAAGGAGGAAGCCCCCCACTTTGCCACTCAACTCTGGTGACCCAGGGGGCACAGACAATGCATCTGGCTGCTCTCACATCCACCATCATAGCAACTGGCAAGGATGAGAAACCAGTGGTGGCAGACGCCTGTAATCCTGGCACCTGGACAGCCACGGCTAGAGGATTAGGAGACCGGAATCAGCCAGGGCTGCACAGTGGGGCTCCGACTCAAGGAACTAATGAGTGGGGTAGACCTACACTTTTTTAACCTGGGGGAGAAGGCAGAGCGAATGCTTGCAGCCACAAGATAGAAATTCCAGATATTTGCCAAACTGACATGTTCCTTTTTCCTCGTGCTTGGAAGGCAGCTGGAAGAGACAAGCTGTTCCCTGCACAAGGGCAGAGCACCGTGTGCACAATCTGAGGCTGTCCATGCATGTGGACTGCATTTCTTCCTTTTCCTTTTCTTTGTTTCGGAGCCAGTACTGGGTCTTGAACTCAGAGCCTCACCTTCTGGCTTGGTTTTTGTGCTCCAGGTAAGTGCACTACCACACGAGCCATGCCTCCACTTCTGGCTTTTTCCCCATCGTGTGGAGAGGGGAGTCTCACCAACTTTTCCATCCTAGTTGGTGTGGACCTGCAATCCTCACATCTCGGCTTCCTGGGTAGCTGTGATTAAAGTTGTGAGCTACCAGTGTCACCTCAGGCGTGCAAATACTTGACAGACTTACCTCTCCCTGTAGACTCTTTGAGTGTGGGCTGCCCTGCCCCAGGAGAAAGGCAAAGTTGAAAGGCCAGCCCTTGGCCTGGGTGTTCTTCGGTTGGGCTGTGTCATTACAGCACAAAGCAATTATTTAATCTTGTTGGTTTTCCCTGTGTCCTGAGCTCCAAGGCATGTCTCCTGTTACCTTCCAATAGCCCGGCCAGGCCGGATGGAGGCTCTGGCTGCTTGTGTCTTGATCAGAGGTGAAATGAGGATGGGAGTCCTGGCTTTGGTGCTCTGTCAGTAGTTGCTGGTCGAAACACAGCCAGATATGGAGATCGGGTTGTTGGATCTGCTAAAATCCCCTTCTGGAGGATTCCCCCTGGCAGACAGCCAGGTGTGTCTTGGCGGGCCTGCAGAGAACCTGGGCTATCTTTTTACTGCAGCCATGCCTTGTGGTTCACAGGCACATCGGCTGCTGGCTTCGGCCACGGGCTTGTTGGTATATCCCCGACCCAGGCTTCTGTTGTGAGTGGGGATTTCACTGAATACGACCCTTAAGGGTTTTTTTGGGGGGTGGGGTGGGGTGGGGTTGAACTTAGCTCTGAATGTGCTTAGGCAGGTGCTCTGCCACAAGAACCATAGCTCTACATCTGGCTTTTTGGTGGTAAATTGGAGATAAGAGTCTCATGGCTATTCCTGCTTGGGCTGGCTTTGAACCGCAGTCCTCAGCCCTCAGCCTCCTGAGTAGCTAGGATGACCGTGTGCACTACCAGGCAAGAGTACAAAAGGATTTCATTTTATTGTTTGGAATGGGAAGGCCTGGAGCATCTAGAGAAGGGCTCTGCTCCCAGCCACACCCCTATCCGTGGCCAGGTGTGGGGCTGCTCTGGCTGGTGGGCCTGGCCTCTTCTCTAAATCTCTGCCCAGAAGCCGTGTAACCATTACCTTGTTAATTGAGAGATTTGGGTTTTGTTAATCAGACTCCAGTGTTTCCCCTGGCCCTTCACAATTAACCCAATTTCATTTCCCCAGCCAGATCTCAATGGAGATGCGTTTTCCTTTCCTTCCCTTCTCTCCCCTTCCCTCCCTCTCCTTTCCCTCCCTCTCCCTCCCTCTCTCTCCTTTCCCCTCCCTCCCCTTCTCTCCCTCCCTCTCCTTCCCCTTCTCTTCCTCTCTGTCTCTTTCTGTGTTTTTTTTTTTTTTTTCTTGGGTGGGGATGGTTTTGAGGCTTGAGCTCAGAGCCTGGGTGCTGTTCCTGAGCTTTTGTGGTCAAGGCTAGCACTCTACCACTTGAGCCACAGCGCCACTTCTGGATTTTTTGGTTTTGGTGGTGAAGTGGCAATAGGCGTCTAAGGCAGGTCTCCTTCCTCAGTCTTAGGTAAGATGATGGGTGTGAGCCGCTTGACTTACTTTTGAGCTTTATGTGCCTTTGAAAGTCTTCCTGTCAGTGGTCAGCTGTCCATGGAAGGATCGGGCCCTTTATTTGTCCTTAATGTTGGTCCCTGGGTCAGTGGACCAAAAATTGAAGGTGACCCTGCACTCCCCCCACTCCCCACGGCCCAGGTCACAACATTGTTTGGAACTCAGAGTCAGTGTGTCTGAGGGATAGAAGGAGATGCTCTAGCGTTTGGACATAGGATGTGGCGTAATCACATGCAATTAACTAAAGACTGCCTGGTTATGGCCCCAAGTGAAGACTGACCCATCAAGGAGCGAGAAGGAGGGAGGAGGAGGAGAAGGGAGGAGGGAGAAGAGGGGGAGAAGGAGGGAGAAGCCTGCTGCTAACAGCTTGGGAAAGGACATGTTGCAGGCGGAGGGTGTTGGAAGAAGATACCAGTGACTCAGGCTCCTGTCTCCCACTTGAGCTGCCTGCAGGAAACCATCATTGTTTGATCCTGTTGTGTGACATTGTTGGTCTTCCTTCTCTCCTGCCCTCTGGGAGCTGGAGACCGTGGAGTAGAAGGCAGAGCAGGAACTGGGCAAACTCCAAGCCTATTAGCCTCTGTGAACAAAAGGACATTTTCAGACAAAGATTTCATAAAAACCAAGAAACTGTTTGGCAGAACAAGTTGCTAAATTGGAAACAATTCCTAGCTATGAGTACATAGAATACTTTTCTATACCATCACCCCCAGCCCCAAATTCTGGGTAAACATTACAAAGAAATGAGTACATTAGTGACTGCGCTGATTCCAGGTAACAGTGAAAGAGTTCCTGTATGATTATTATTTTTTTTTTGTCAGTCATGGGGCTTGAACTCTGGGCCTGGGCATTGTCCCTGAGCTCTTCAGCTCAAGGCTACTGCTCTATCCCTGGAGCCACTTCCTTGTATGATTAATTTTCTTGATTGTCTTCACTTGGTTGAGCTGTGCTTTATGTGACAGTAGTATACAACTGAGTTGGGAAAAAACATTCCTCAAGAAGGACGAATAGTGATTTTCACGTAAGTGAAGATGTAGATGTCTAGATGGCTTCTGATAACTATGGTGGGGTTACTTCAGGAAAAAAACAATGAACTCTTCAATGAAAAAGTGAAGATTATCTAGGACTAAGAAAATTATGGTAGCCCTCTAAGAAAAACCTGACACAAGCGTTTCTCAATTCCCTTCCTCCTATTTCTCTTTCCCTGCCTCCCTCCCTCCCTCCCTCCCTCCCTCTCCCTCTCCCTCCCTCTCCCTCCCTCCTTCCCTCCCTCCATTACTGGGACTTAAACTCAGGGCCTGGGTCCTGTACCTTACTTCCTTAGGTTTTTTACTTAAGGCTGGCACTCTGCCACTTGAACTATACATTTACCTTTTGCTGGTTAATTGGAGCTGAGAATTTCTTGGCTGACTTTGAACCATGATCCTCAGATCTCAGGAGCTAGGATTACACGTATGAGCCACTAATGTCTGGCTCATTATTTTCTAGTGTTCTAATGTTGAAAAATATGTAACTCAGAGAATTGTTGAAAGGCTAATAGACAAGCCAGTTTTCTGACTCAAATTTCTTTGACTCATTGGGGAAGCTATTCTTACCTCTCCACACTGAGGAGGTTGGGTACTATACTCTCGCACCTTTATTCTGTCAAATTAAATCAAAGTAATGATTACTCCTTGACCTTAGTTATTGAGGAAAAGGTTTATGAATACTCCAGTGAATATATTTCCCATTATCAAGCTTTGCAGGAAATTCCCTATTTGAAATTTGGCTGAAAATTTTTCTTCTCATAAATAACAAGACATGAAGGGATTGTTCTAAAAAAAAAATCCAAGGCAAAAATAGCTTTGCTGAACTCCAGGGGTGATTCAAGTGTGGTTGCTGGCATTCCACTCAGGGCCTGGGCGCTGTCCTGAGCTCTTCAGCTCAAGGCTAGCACTCTGCCACAGCCCCGTTTCCAGGTTTTTGGTGGTTCATTGGAGATAAAGAGTCTCACGGACTTTTGTGCCCAGGCTGGCTTTGAACTGCAGTCCTCAGATCTCAGCCTCCTGTGTAGCTAGGATGGCAGGTGTGGGCCACCGCCGCGCCCAGCTTGGTGGGATCGTTCTTGTGTCAAACCCACCTCAGATAGGAATCTCCATCCTGGGCCGTAGCCTTGAAGGCTTGTGTTTCCTCACTGCCTCCCGAGTCTGCGGGTCTTGCTTAGTTCTGATCGTCTCCATCTGGCTCAGGCACAAGTCAGCGCCTGTGTGCTGTGTCACGTGATCCCCTGGGTTCTGGTCCATGCTCTGCCTCTGAGATAAAATCCTCTGGCGATCCATATTCCTATCTTCCTTCTCTTCCTCATTTTCTCGGGATGTTTTTGTTTTTGAGGCAAGACTTAAAGCTGTGTGTGTGTGTGTGCGTGCACAAGCATGTGCACTGGTACTGGGGCTTGAGCTCAGGGCCTTGGGCACTTGCTTAGCTTCTTTTGTTTGTGTTCAAGGCTGGCACTCTACTGCTTGAGCCACACCTCCACTTCCAGATGGTTTTACAGACCTTTGTGCCCTGGCGGGCTTAAACTGTGATCCTCAGCCTCCTGAGTAGCGAGGAGGGCAGATGTGAGCCTCTGGTGCTTGGCTTGTACCGGTGATTTTCTTCAGTGGCTATTTGAAGCCTTCCAAAGCAAAGCTTAAGTATTAATAATCATTCATATATATATATATATATATATATATATGTACCCCCACACACACAAGTCAGAGCCCAGGAAGGGCAGGAGAGGGACTGTCAGCGAGGATCACACTGTGGGCACAGGAAGAGTACACGAGATTGTACTAATTGGCATCTAATTGACTGTCAGAATTAATGAGGGGAGGGGCCTGGTGCTGGAGGACCCCCTCAGTCCTTCAAACCACCTCTCAGCCCCGGGGCCGGAGCTCGGGGGCCCCAGGGTCTTAGGGCAATCCGTTAGATATGAACAAGAGCCTCGGGTGGGGAGGGGCTCTGTGCTCTCAGATTGGCTTTTACAACTGAAAAGGAACCTTGGAGAGATTTTGTCTAAATGGTAACATAGAAGCCAGAGGCACCTGTCAGGAGGATCGGGAGCCAGCTGGCTGGGAGCTGGGGTACCACTCTGAGCTGAGACATGCTCGAGCCCCCGCTCCCTCACGGGGGTTGCAGTGCCTTGGCACTGGCTTTCTCACTCTCATCCCCAGCTAGGCTGAATGTCAGGGGTTGGCCAGCTAGGAGCCAGGCCAGGCCAGTGAGAAGCTGCACAAGAAACACCTGGCTCATGCCAACCTTTGTTTGGGGGTCAAGTAGGCATACCACAGGAATGGCAGCGCCACCCCCCCCCCATCACCAAAGACCACACGTCTCCTAGAATGTGAGACTTCCTTCCAAGGCTAGGACTGGGACCAACGTGGGTAAACTGAGTCCGGGGGCCGTGGATTACTTTCCTTAAACTGGGCAGCCAGCCAGCTTTGATTCAGACAGCTACAGCTTTAGGGGAAAAGAGATACCCCCCCCCCCAACATCAGAGCTGTGTCACTTATAGGTGGTGGCCAGTGGCAGGAATAAAGAAACCTCAGTCCCCACGAATGTCTGTCTGAGCTGAGCGCTGGAGGCTCACACCAGCCGTCGTCCCAGCAGTTCAGGAGGCTGAGATCTGAGGGCTGTGGTTGAAGGGGGCCTGGGCAGAAGAGTCTGTGAGGCAATTGTCTCCACTCATCTACCCCTAAGGAAAGAGAAGGAAAAGAAAGAGAAGGGTCATAAGTGGTGCTGGGACTCTGGTAGTAGAGTGCTCACCTTGAGCAAAACAAGCTCAAAGTCAGTGTCCAGGCTCTGAGTTCAAGTCCCAGGATGGGTGTGTGGGCATATGCGTGCACCTAACAGAGCACCGTGGCCCCAGCCCCATGTGGAAACTCCTGTCCGTTTCTCCATTATCCAGATGTAGCTATAATATTTTGAGTAGTAGCACCTGGGAAATCAGACACTCCCCTCAGCCCCCCAAAAAACCCCAGTAACTTACAAAGATCTGTCAAGCGACTGCTTTCCTTTTTTTTTTTTTTTTAAATGTGGGAAGGTAATTTCCCTGGATCTTAATTGCCAAGCTATTTAATTACAATGCGTGTGATATAAAAGTGAGCATGAATTCGGGTTGCCGTTGAAGCATGGAGTTAGAATGGTAGGAAAAAAGGAGAGGGAGTGCCTGTGATTCTGCCCCTTGGGGAGGACTTCAATCCTCATGTGGGGTGTGTGTGTGCGTGCGTGCGCGCACGCGCATGGATGTGTGTGTGTGTGTGTGTGTGTGTGTGTGTGTGTGTGTGTGTGTGCGTGTGTGCGCGCGCGCCGTACAGTGACGTAGACAGCTGGAACTGGTTGCAGGCTTGTATGTACTCTGTGGCCCCTGGACCCAGGCCTAACACGGGAGCTCAGTGGGAGCCCTGGCTTCCTCTGTCCCCCAGGAGGGCACTTCTGTTCCCAGGTGGCGCAGGGCCACACCTTTGTCCCCACCTTGGTGTCACCTGCTCCTCCCTCCTGGGAAGAACCAGAGACACCAGGCCTCTGTTACAGAACCTGATACTCAGGGAGGCAGCTGGGGGGCTCAGCTTGTTGATTCTGAGGGAGGGTGGAGGTGAGCCCCGAGTCCTAGGCCACCCCAGGCCTCGCCACAGTGCCCCCAGCGCTGTCGGCTGCTAAAGCCTAGGCTGCTCGGGAAGACACCGGACAGCTTATCTTTCCTCAGTGACCAGGGCATCCATGATGGAGAGCTAAGATCTCTCTCTCTCTTCCTCTCCCCTCCTCCCTCCTCCCTCCTCCCTCCTCCCTCCTCCCTCCTCCCTCCTCCCTCCTCCCTCCTCCCTCCCTGCTCCCCTCCCTCCTCCCTCCCTCCTCCCTCCCTCCTCCCTCCCTCCTCCCTCCCTCCTCCCCTCCTGCCTTCTCCCCTCCCTCCTCCCCCCTCCCCCCCTCCTCCCCCCTCCCCCCTCCCCCTCCCCCTCCCCTCCCTCCTCCCACCTCCCTCCCTCCTCCCCTCCTGGCTTCTCCCCTCCCTCCTCTTCCTCCCTCCAACTCTCTCTCCCCCTCCATCTCTCTCTCTTTCCCCTCTCTCTCTCTCTCTCTCTCTCTCTCTCTCTCTCTCTCTCTCTCTCTCTCTCTCTGCGGTGGTGTTGTTTTGGGGGAACTCATCTGGGGGCCCATAGTTACCCCCTCACTCAGCTCTGCTTTCCATCACCGGGGCCAAGCAGTGACATGAAAATATGGAAACGGAGAAATTCCAGAAACAAGCCACGCACTGGGTTTTAAAGAAATGTTGTTATGGTGTATGGTTATGAGGTTTTTTTTCTTTCTGTTATTGCTACTAATTCTAACCTGGAAACTTTATTGACCGTATATAAAAAAACAATGTAAAGAGAATAAACATACACATGCATACACATGCACACACATATGCATGCACATACGTATATACACGTACTGACATGAAAACACATAGGTAAACACACCTGTAGACACATACACCTGTACATGCATACATGCACATATACATACTTATGGGATTCAGGCCTGCACTGGCTTCCCGAATACCATCCTTACAGATGGTGGTGGCACAATACTTACCAAGAACAATCCAGCCCTGTGGTGATGCTTCCAGCAGACCTCCTAGACATTTGAACATGGCTTTAAAGGCGTCTAGTTTCTTTAAATAATTGCTATTTTATTTTTCTTGTGTGCAAATCTTGGGGCCTCGTGTTCTTGCTTAGCTCTTTTCTTTTTTCTTTTGCTCAAGGCTAGTGCTTTACCACTTTTGGCTTTCTGCTGGTTAACTGGAGATATGGGACTCGTGGCCTCTCCTGCCTGGGCTGGCTTCAAACTGCGATCCTCAGATCTCAGCCTCCTGAGTAGCTGGGTGCCAGGTGTGAGCCTGGCCCCTGGCTTTGCTTGCTTTTTATCACACTGACTCTTGCCCATGCCTACCTGCCTGCCCCAACCTTTGGGACATATCTGAGGCTAACTTTGAATTTTATTTTACTGAAAAAAAATTTCCCCATGCAAATGCATATTCTCCATCTAATGTTGGTAAGTTTTTTCACAGAACAAACATAAGACTAGAGACCTGTGCCACAGGGCAGAAGGCTAGCTTCTCAAGCTAATTGTCTATAATTCTGTGCATTTTTTTTATAACATCAGAGAAGCATTGTGGTTGCTGGGGCTATGGAGAAAAATACAATTATTCCATGCTTCTAGTAGGTTCTCAATCTGTCAAGTCCAACCTGTCTAGCCGTGGTCTACCTGTGCATAAGCATCCTGGAATTATGATGACTGAGTTTCGTAAGATATCCAGATTTTCTTCCAGTAGTTCATTATTTTATATTCTTTCTCGGTGACACGGATGCCAGAAAAGCCTGGAAAGTTTTTAGTGCTATCCTAGAGTCTTTGAATGGATGCATCATACTCTTTCAACTTGTCTTTAATGCTAAATATTTACATCTTTTCTCTTTAGGTGCATAATGATTTTTTCTGATTTTTCTATTATTGGTTGAGTCAGGAGTGAGACTTTTGAGCCATATGCTTTCATTCTTGATAAAAATTCCTTCTTTTGTTGGTCATGGGCTTTCTCAAGGCTAGAGCTCTACCACTTGAGCCTTAACACCACATCTGGCTTTTTTTCTATGTGTGTGGTACTGAGGAATTGAACCCGGGTCTTTGTGCATGCTGGGCAAGCACTCTACCACTAGGCCAAACTCCCTACCCCCTATACCTGAACTTCATTTGTTCAAGACTAGTGCTTGAAGCTTTGAGCCACAGTCCCACTTCCAGTTTTCTGGTGGTTCATTGGAGATAAGAGTCTCATGGACTTTCCTGCCAGAGCTGGCTTTGAACTGTGATCCTCCGATCTCAGCCTCCTGAGGGGCTAGGTTGACAGGCGTGGGCCACTGGAGCCCGAGTCTTGACGTATGGGAAGTTTTACCTGTGTGTGGTGTTCCCAGAATTTGGTGGTAATTATGTTTAATTTTTCTAATCATATAATTATATAATATTGTTCTTGTCTTTTTTTTACTTGGCTTGGCCGCTGTCTTTGAGCTCTTCAGCTCAAGGCTACCACCCTACCCTGAGCCAAGCCCCACTTCCTCTTTTCTAGAGGTTAATTGGAGATAAGAGTCTTCAAGTCCTTTTTGTGTCTGAGCTGGCTTTGAACCTTGATCCTCAGCTCTCAGCTTCCTGAGTAGCTAGGATGACAGGCGTGAGCCACTGTGCCTGGCTTATATAATAATTTTCTAAGTAGATAATTATAACTTAATAGCTATAGAAGACTATCTGCTATTATAAATGGGCATTTCTTCCCCAACTGGTAAGGCAATGAATGCCTTTTTCTAATATTTCTTACTGGACATCTGATCTGTCATTTAAAAATTCTACCTTTGGGCTGGGAAGTCGTTCAGTGACAAACCACTAGCCTAGCAAGTGCAACGTCCTGGGTTTGATCCCCAGTACCAAGAAAGAAAAGACAAAAAAAAAAAAATACAGTTTAAAAATTCCACCTTTATCTTAGTAGGTATCAGTTTGACAGGAACAGTAAGTTCTTTGGACAGATTGTAACCAAGGGTGGTCTGGGAGGAAGGGAGGGAGGGAAGAAGAGAGGGAGGGAGGGAGGGAAGAAGGGAGGGAGGGAGGGAGGGATGGGCAAGTCCATGTTTTAACAGTAGTCTTTGTCCTCATTTAAAATTAGATTGCCATAGGGGACTGCCCAAGTGTAGGGCTTTGGGAACCAACGCCTTCTGTTTAACTCTTCCTCCTTCTCCTTTGTTATGAACGTGTTTAATGTTACCATATGCTCTTCTCCCTTGAGGCGGGCAGCCTGCCATGTGTATCACGCTCCAAGACTATTAATTACCCCGTAGGAAGTAAGTCCTTCTACGGTAAACCCCTCGGAGAATCCAGTTCTTAGGAGAACCGGGTTTGGGTTTGGGTTGTGGTGGTGGTTGTGTGTCCCTTGGCTGTGGTGACTTTTTGTGCTCTTGCAGCTCCTTTGGTGGTGGTGGGACAGAGCTGTAGATGGGGAAGAAAGGAACTGGAGAAGTGCAAGTTACATCTGCAGCTGGAGAAAATGGAGGCCACGTCAGGTATAGGAAGGTTAGGGATTCGGATTGGCCAAGTAGCAGGCGCGTGATTCTAGCTTGCGTTCTCTCAGTGTCTGGGGCCAGGAGTGAACTTTGGAGAGGTTGAGGCTAGTGTCAGGGTGAGAGATGGTGGTGGTGAAGGTTTCACAGAGGAGCCACTGAGTGGTGGGAGCAATCTGGATGCATCCAGCAAGTGGAAATGGTGGTAGTTGTAGAATTATTAGATGTGGATGATAATGGGGGGAAAAGGAAGAATTAAGACCGGCTTCTGGGTCCCGGCTCAGGCAAATGGGTGTAGGTTTGTGTTCAAGGAGTTGGGTGTTTAGGTGTCTGTCCGTGTGCATTAGGGAAGGGGAATTCTGGAGAAATACCATCGTCGGGGGACTCTCGAAAAGCCTCAGGCTCTCCCGTCTGAGGCTGGGCTGGTGTCCTGGCGGCCTGAGGGGTGCACAGCGGTGGGCTGTTACTCCCCGCCTGAGCACCTTGTGGCCCAGCAGGCCCATCGTGGAGGCCCTCCTGCTCGTCTGTGCGCACACAGGGAAGCCCCGTTCTTACCAGGCTCAGTGCCTGGCCAAGGCTGTGTGGGACCCTGGCAGTTGTCCTTCAGAAGTGGGGTGTATAGTCCCTGCCCCTGCTTAGAGGATGCAAGGAGGCAGGCTGGGGGCCCCTCCCCCTCTAACTGCCTGGCTTCCCTTCACACAGACTGGCCCTTCCCCAGGGCAGCCATCACTCCCAGAGGCTGTGCCTCCCTGGGGTCTGATGGTAAAAGACCTGGGTGCACATATGAGAGCGCGTGAAACAGAGAGAGAGGCCATGCAGAATCA
Organism: Megascapheus bottae; assembly: GCF_031878675.1. Classification (NCBI taxonomy): domain Eukaryota; kingdom Metazoa; phylum Chordata; class Mammalia; order Rodentia; family Geomyidae; genus Megascapheus; species Megascapheus bottae. The sequence continues at coordinate 1,800,204 of NC_143546.1, forward strand.
TAACACAGACCGTGGTGGCGGTGGTGAAGGACTGGGAGGTGATGGGGGAGGAGGGGAGTGGAGGCAGTGCTGGAGCAGAGTTCCCCGCCCCACACCGGCCCTCTTCCTCATTTCATGGGCTATTATCACCTCCCCTACCTCCATGCATGCTTATTGTTTTATTTTTGAATTGTTATCCTGGAGGTGAGGTGCAGAGGGGTTACAGTTCCTCATCAGGCAATGAGTCTGTTTCTGTGGGGACAGTGTCCCCCCTTCCTGGCTCAGGGGATGCTGCTTCTGTCATCATTTTCCCTGAGAGATCTGGAGCAGAGGGTGACTGTAGAGAAACACAACTGCCATTGTCCTCAGAGTCAGCAGTGGGTAGAGAGGGCAGAGGGACCCCCCCCCTCCAAACCTCCTCCCCCCCCTGAACTGTGTGCACGGGCCCTTCTTCACCCGTGTGTCCTGCCACAGCCTCTAGGTGGCAGTATTTCCCCTCCGGCTGCTCTGGCCGGCAGTGTACACACCACGCACTTCTCCAGTAGGAGGGAGGGAGTCTGAGAAGCGCGTACAACCCTTCACCCAGAACCAGGGGCTCTGCAGGCCTGCCGCGGTCAAGTGACCTGTGTTCCCAACACAGCCATTGGTGTGGCTGTGGGCATCTCACAGTCTCCACCAGGGTGGATCCCAGGATTACCAAGCAGAGGTCCTAGAGACTGTTCCTGCCCTCCTCCCTGCCCCCCAGCCTCGCCACAAGTGCTTAGAGGGACCCGGGGCTTGCTCCTGGGGGTGTGTGTGTGTGGTGTGTGTGTGTGTGTGTGTGTGTGAGGCAACAGAGAAAGCTTTCTTGTTATTTCTGGTGCTGGTCCTGGGGCTTGAACACAGGTCCCGAGCACTGTCTCCGAGCCTTTGTGCTCAAAGCTAGCACGCTAACCCTTGAGCCATAGCACCACTTCGGGCTTTTCTGTGTATGTCGCACTGAGGAACAGAACCTGGGTCTTCATGCATGCTGGGCCAGCACGCTACCACTAGGCCACACTCTTGGCCCCTTGTTGGACTTTTTGATGAGATGTGTGCAGGAAAATTAATGTGGGAACAGAAAATAGATGAATTTACCTTATAACTCATGTAAAGCCCTCCCTTGTGCCCCATTCATCCAGCCACATACCCATCCATTTATATTCGACATATCTACAATCAACGTACCTACCATCCACCCATCCACCATCTGTCAGTCATCTCTGTAACTGTGTGTCCATCCTTCCATCCATCCACATATCTATCCTCTATCTTACTTCCCACTTCTGAATTTTTGTTTGTTTGTTGGGGTTAGGAGTCTCACAGACTTTCCTGTCCTGGCTGACTTTGAACCTTGATCCTCAGATCTCAATTTCCTGTGTTGCTTGGGACGACAGGCGCCGCCGGCCACTAGCACCAGGGTTGTAACATATTTTTATTTCTATTCAAATTTGTTCAGCACCAATGTGAGCCAGCACTCTTGTAAGTACTTTAAGATGCTAAATCATACCACCCTCACGCCATCTTTTCTGGGCATCCCGAGCAAGTGGGAGTTTGCTGCTTGGTGACAGGTTTGTCATGTGTGAGGCTGGGCCTTCTGCCCTGGCTCGCTCAGTCCTCCTAAGAGCAGGTTGGGGATAAGGACGGAGCCCAGCCTCGCTTTTTGAGATGTGGTCAATGAGGAAGCCATCTGGGCATCTGTGGTGGGATGGAATCTCCTCCCTACCCTGCTGCCTGATACTGTCTGGGCCTGGAATGTTCCATGGACAAAGAATCCATGGACTAAATGAGATACCTTGTTGTACAGCATCATGGATTAGAGATGGGCAGATCTGAGTTCAAGTTCTACTTCCATTGTCTAATTGGCAGCCTGGAGCCTCCATGCTTTGGTGTGTGAGGGGGCCAGTCATGCCGGCTTGAGGTGACAATGGGTACCAAGCCAAAAGCCAGAGAAGTGTGGAGTCCCCATGCTCTTTCTTGTTCAGGGTCTTCGGGGGTCTTGGAGCTGTCTGGAGCTCACTCTGCAGGGTATTTGGCCAGCAAGGACAGAGCTGGGCAGATCTCTATCCCTGGGACTCCGGAACCCCCGCCCCCGCCCCCCGCATCAACATGGCTCACAGAGCTGGCTGACGCAATGCCTTGGGCAGAAGGCCCAGCTCCTCCTGGCTCTGTGCCTGAGTGGCTCAAGCCAGAAAGTCAGAGCCAGGAGGCGGCCAGCTCGGTCCAGAGGCCTACAGGGCCTCTTCCCCTCAGCCCAGGACCTGGACACATTTCCAAAATGAAATGGAGGACCTGGTGTCAGGCTGCTCTTCCTCATTCCTCCTGCATGGGTTAGTGTTTCGTGTGTGTGTGTGTGTGTGTGTGTGTGTGTGTGTGTGTGTGTGTGTGTGTGATGGGACTTGAACTCAGGGACTGGGAGCTGTGCCTGAGCTTTTTTGCTCTCAAGGCCAGCACTCTACCACTTGAACCACAGCTATGCTTTTGACTTTTGGCATGGTTGACTGGGTGTAGGAGACTCATCAGCTTTTCTGCCTGGGCTGGCTTTGATCCCCAGTCCTCAGATCTCAGCCTCCTGAGTAGCTAGGGTGACAGGTGTGGGCCTCCAGCTCACAGCTGTGTTAGTTTTTATATTATGAAGAAGAGAGGCATCCAGACCCTCCCAGGGTGCCCCAAACCAGCCATTCGTCTAATGCCTAGGGTAGCCAGGGCCCCGGGAGCCAGCAGCCCCCAGCCATACATGTTCCAAGGACAGCACGTGGCTCTGGCAGGATCTGGGCTGTGCTGGCTCGGCATATGTTCCGCCTTGGATTCCATGTGGCATCTTCTTCCACCCGTTATCTCACCTCATTAGGGCCTGGAAGAGGAAGTAGGGTCCGGTGCGGCAGCCATGGCGCGTTCCGGAGCCCTACGGAGAAGGAGAAGTGTCCCATATGGTCAATGAGACAGTGCTGTGGACCTGGCCCGGAGCCTGCAGGCCTGCACATGTCTCCAGGCTGGGCCCAGCCACGCCTGCTGCAGCGGTGCCCACTCACGGGCTCCAGCGCCAGAGTCTCGGGCCAGACTGGGCTGTGATTGATGAAGCCGCGGCGTGCCGGCGTTGTTGTGCAGGGCTGTCTATCCAAAAGGATATAGAAACCATTCCTTCCTGGACAGCCTTGGCAGAGCAGGAGTGGCCAGTGGACTTTGGATTAGAACCGGGATCCTCCCATCTCAGCCTCTGGGGAGCTGGGATGCAGGCGGAGCCACGGGCTGGCCATGGCTTAGTTCTCAATATAGACGACACAAGGGGACGTCAAGGTCAAAATGGATCAAATAGGAGGATAGCCTGCATGGCCCAGGCTTGTCTGTATGGGGATGTGGGAGAGAAATCAGGTCATTTAGGTTCCCCCCCAGCCCTGCCCACGTCTGTACCCAAATAACCACCTGAGCACTTCCCTTGATTGCTGAATACCTGCTTTAGGTTTGGCTCCCGAGCCTTTCCTCTTCCCTCCTCCATTGAAAGCCTGGTTCTAGAGTTTTCTCCATCACTCATGGCCAGGATCAGGGACGGACCCTTCAGCTCAGTGCACGTATGGTGTGGATGCTGCCATGCTGGCCTAGAGGAGTTAGACTGGCTGGGAAAGCGCCAGCCAGGATCTGGGTCCTGCCTGGCCATGCAGACTGATGGGAACTGTGAGGAGGGGGTCATGCCATTTTGTGCCTTGTCTGAAATGATGCCTGTGTTGATCAGCTATTGAACCTTTCTGTTCATCTCTGGGTAAGAGGAGTGAATCAACTAGAACCCTCCTCCGACCGCCCCCCATCTCTGAGCCATTCTCGGGGGCTGTCGACTTTGCAGTCATCTTGGACTCTAAAAAAAATTCCCTATGAAGCCTCTTGTGTGGAAGGCGAGTGAGTGTTCCCCAAACACACAATGCTTTCCTCTTCAGCCATCTTCAGAGATACAGCGTGGTGGCTGGTTTATACCATTGTATCCTTGTGATAGCCATGTTATAATATTATCATTTTATCATCCAGGGCTGTTGGGATATTATTATAGCATAGGCACAGAATGATCACAAAGCTCTGGAGCTTCTCCAAGCGCAAGCCTTGGCTGCCCCCTGAGATTTGGGGTGATTTTAACAGCATGCTTTCCTCTCCCACCATGAGAACCTCAGTTCTCCCTGTTCTTGAGGCCAATGTTTATAACCCAAAGATGGCTGAAGATGTCCTAAGTGCTCTCTCCTCACGGCTGCCATGGCCTCTTCTTTCTCTCTGTCGTTAGTCGGCCTGTGGGGGGGATGGGCCAGCTGTGCCCAGGGTCTCCTGGCCTTTGGGCCTGGACTGGAGAAATCCGGTTTTGAGACATACACCTCATCCTTGCAGCAGCCACTGTGCACAAGCCAGAGGGCTCGGCCCTGGCAAGTTGCAGGCTCGGCGGGGTGGAGGCTGAGTTGGGAGGGCGGAGACACCAGGCGATGGACTGTGAGTCCCCTTTAGTCACTTTGGTCATCAGGAGCCCGCTCACCCAGCACGGAGGCCACCGAGCAAACTGGGCAGCAGGCTGGCAAGTGTGCCCTTCCGGAGAGGAGCCTCTGCCAGCTGTTTCCCAGTCTCCTCTCCAGCATCCCCCCCCCCCCCGCCCCCCGGGTTGCCGTGGTGAGCAGGGCTGCTCGAGGCCCTCCCAGCCTGCAATCGGGAAAGTAAGCCATGGGACAAAGCCTGGGTGCGAGGCGCACTGCCCTTCTGGCAGCAGATGCCAAGTGAGGAAGGGGCGTGGCACAGGAAGCTACTGGGAGCTGGCGAAAGCCAGAGCATCAGACCGGCCGCCTGGGGCATGCTTCTAGTAGAAGGTGCCATTAACTTGGGGGGTGGGGTGGAGAGGAGAGAACCACATTCTAGAACATTCTGGATGACAACACAGAGACAGGCCCAGCACACAGGGGCACGGCTTGGGTGGAGCTCAGGTGGGAGGTGGAGCTGCAGGCTGGATGAAGGGTGGGACTGATGCTTGGGGCCCAGCGCACAGCTAGTGCCTGCGTGTGGGGGCCAGACAGCCTGCCCGGGCTGGCTGCGACTGTCGTGTGTGGATCAGGAACTGGGGACACTTGAGGGGCAGCAAGTGTGAGGTTCGTTCTTCCATGGACTTCGGGGAAGACAGGGTAAGCTTTGGGGTTTATAAACCCCTGAAGTACTGTTCTTCACTGTATTATTTATATCCTATATTTATAGGATATTTGTGTTATATATGTGTTAATGCACACAGCACACTGTATGTACACTAGTGTGTATAACAACATGACACATACTATGTATGATGCGGGTTCTCTATATATACATATATAGAATATGCATATAATATGCAGTGTACATATGTGTATATGCCAGTGATCATATATAATTTGGGGCATTTGTAACTCAACAAAGCAGGCACAAAAAACCACAAGGACATTCTGAAGCCACTCTGGAGCTTCGGTTCGTGGACGGTGGGTTGTGTCTTGGCTGCCTGGTGTGAAGATGTTTGGTCTCATCATTTGGTTTTGAAACGCTGTGGAGAGGTCTCTGCCAGCAGAGACCTTGCCTTCCCACGCTGGCCACACCTAGGTTTGGGTCTCTGTCTTGTTGTTTTAGTGTTGCACAGAGCAACTTTGAAAACTTAATGATTTTAATAGGAGGAGATACTTTTTATGTTGTTTGGGTAGTTTTGCTCCTAGATTAGGAAAGAAAGACAGCCATTATAGTACTTTATTTTGCCTTGTGAATCAATAGACTCAAAATTCCTTCCTTCCTTCCTTCCTTCCTTCCTTCCTTCCTTCCTTCCTTCCTTCCTTCCTTCCTTCCTTTATCCTTTTTTTTTCTTTTTACTTTTGCCAGCCCTGGCAGGGTCTGAGCACTGTTCTTAGGCTGGCACTCTACTACTTGAGCCACAGCACCACTTCGGCTTTTTCTGTGTATGTGTTACCGAGGAATGGAACACAGGTCTTTGTGCATGTTAGGTGAGCACACTACCACGAGGCTACACTCCTGGCCTGGACTTAACATTTCTTGGGAAAGGTTTTTTTTTTTTGTGTGTGTGGGGGGGTGTTTGTAAGCATCATGGCTCAAAGACTGTCCAGGCAGGAAGGTCCACCAGCTGCGCTCTCCAGTGAGCCACCCAAATGCTGGAAGTGGAGCTGTGCCTTGAGTGGCTGTGTGCACAGAACAGCAGATAGGAAGCACAGGGCAGCGAACCCACAGGATGCAGGGCTCTCTGTTGCTAGGTTCTCAGAGGCAGAACTACAGTCACAGCTCCTGTGGACAGTCTTGCATGCTGGGGAAAGCCGTGTGCGCATGGCAGGTGATCTTGCCTACTTTTGGAACACATGCCTGGTAAAGAATCCATTAGCCGGGCAGGTGTTGTTTCTGTGTCGCTGTCCACCTGTATTTGCTGAAGTTGGATTTTTTCTTCTTCCCGCTTATGGGAATGGCACAAGCTACTCAAGTGTCAGTGATGAGCGGGATGCGGCCTCCTATGCCTTTCTCTAAATGTAGACGACCTGGAGGGAACTGCGGCCCTGATGTCAAGGTGAATTTCTGCTGTTTTCTCCCTACACACTTCAGATGCAGAGACACACATGCTGAAAACACACCAATGGGCCACCCTCACACACATAGAATGCGTGCAAGAGGGCCCTGGTGGCTCATGCTTGGATCTGGCCACTCAGGAGGCTGAGATTTGAGGATTGTGGATCAAAGCCAGCCTGGGCAGGAAAGTCCATGAGATTGATTCTCTAGTGAACTAGCAAAAAGAAGTTCAGGTGTGGCTAAAGTGGCAGACCACCAGTCTTGAGTAGAAAAATAAAACAAACCCGAGTAGAGCACCTAGGTCCTGAGTTCAAGCCCCTAGTTCAAAAAATTTCAAAAAATGATTGTTGGGCTGAGAGTTTTGCCTATTGGCAGAGTGCTTGCCTAGCATGCATGAAGACCCAGGTTCAATTCCTCGGTACCACATACATAGGAAAAGAAAATGATTGTTTTACTAAAGAGCATCAGAGTATTTTTGGTTTATAAAGAGAGTTGTATTTGTCTATTCTTTAGCTTGGGGTTTGCGGAATGAAGTCAGGCTCCAAGCATGGGACATGAGACAAGGGACCATTGTCATGCTGGCCTGCAAGAGAAGCTTCTGGAAGAAACAGGGAAACATCCTCCTATTTTTCAATTCTGTGGGAAATGTCTAGAAAGCAATAGAAAACTCCATAGTAGGTGTTTATCCTTAGGTTCGGGCTGAATTTCTAGGCTTCTGTGAGCCTGGATCCCTTCCAGAACAGAACCCTGAAACCCGTGTCCAGCTCTGTTGTGTTGCAGCTTCCATAAGGGCCCTAAGTCCTCCTTGCACCCTGGTGTTCTATTTTCCCGCAGGGAGCATGCCATGCTGACTCAGTCTCCCAGGAGAAGTCTAGCGGCATGACTCCACCCCTCTCCCCACCACCGCCAGCCAGCACAGCTGCCAGTGTGCCTTTGAAGGAGCAGAGCGTTCTAGAAAGTTCTCTGTGACATCATCAACAGCATGGCCCGTGGCCAGTAGCTCATGTCTTCCAGAGTTTGAAGACATTAAACACTCCTTAAGTATTCCATGACTTTTCCGTTTCCTTTTTCCCTTGGCAAAAGGGGAACTGAAATGTTGCACGTATTTCTCTGCTATAGAAAGATATGCAAAAGGCACAGGGAGCATTAACGCCACCCTGGCACCTGGAGGAAGTGACACATACCTCGGGCAGGTCACATCTTCTCTTCCCATTCTCCTTTGTGCCCTCCTCCCCCAGGGAAGTTGGGGGGGGGTGAGGCCCTCTGCAGGATTGGAGAAGAAAAAACGGTCAGAACATCTCCAAATTTGTTGTTGTTGGTTATGGGGCTTGATCTTAGGGCCTGGGCACTGTCCCTGAGCTCTACCACTTTGAGCCACAATGCCTCTTCTGGTTGTTTGGTGGATAATTGAGGTTAAGAGTCTCACAGACTTTCTGCCTGGGCTGGCATTGAACAAACCTTGATCCTCAGATCTCAGCCTCTTGAGTACCATTTCTGTCAGTTGTGGCTTAAACTGTGGGTCTGGGTGTTATGCCTGAGCTCTTCAGCTCAAGGCTACCGCCCTATCCCTCGAGCCACTTCGGGTTTTCTAGTGGTTGATTGGAGATAAGAGTCTCACATTATTTAGGACCTGGGCTGGCTTTGAACCTCGATCCTCAGATCTCAACCTCCTGAGTAGTTTGGATGACAGGTGTCAGTCACCACACCTGGCCTGAGCACCATGTAAAAAAGACCATAAACTCACATACTCATAAAGCTCAAGCTGAGAAGTGCAAGCCCAAAATGTTCAAATTAGTCAAAAGCCACACCCAAAGAGAATGTGCTAGTGAGAGCTAGAAAGAGAAAAGACCTGTTCCACACAGAGGGCCAAAGATCAGGTCACACAGATTCTGTCATAGCAGGAAGATATGGAACAACTTTTTATAAGTCCTGGAGGGAAGAGGTCTGTGAAGAATTCTGTATCCAGTGAACATCTGCTGGGGGGTGGGGAAAAGGGGGGAGGGGGGAGAGTGATGATGATGGAGCTAAAGTCGCCTCCCCACCTCTCTCATCTTCCTTCCACCATCAGTCCTTCCCAGGGTAGAAGGAAGCCCCAGGAATAATAAAAGGAAAATGAGCAGACATGGCTTTCCATGGCTGAAAGGCTGAATTAACATGTTACAAAGAAAGGGAAAGAGAGGCCTGTTTTTTTAACCCCCCCCAATTAGATTTCTTCCCAGTGAACGAACTCAGTCCTGTTATTTGTGCAAATGCAGCCTTTCTGTGGCAAAGTTGCACATGCTGGGAAAATATGTGGGCACATCCTGGGTGATTCACTCTCCCTGGGAGACCCATCACTGGAAGGACTAGGGTACCAGAGCTAATGGCAGGTTCGGGGCACCCCTGCCCATGGGGAGCCTGACGGTTCTAAAATTCTCCAGGGAGGAGGGCGCCTGCCTGGAGAAGTTCACTCGGCTCTGAGTGAACTCCATCCTGGGAAAACTCGGAGTAAAGTGCAGAAATAGTTGGGGTACACTCGGGTATGTATGGAAATGTCACAAGGCAATGTTCCCCATCTTCAGACAACTGATGGCTGCTAATGATGTTAAGAAACAAGCTGGCCTCCTCGCCAGCTTGTGAGAATAATTTTAATACCAATGTGGTGGGTAGTTGAGAAACTTGTTAGTGCTTCTCTGGTGATCTGTCCCAGCAAGCCATCGAGTGACTTGTGACAGTCACTAACGTAACGCTTACCCTGGTGGGAAAATCAGTTCTCTCCCAAGGGGTGGGGTTTTGTGGCATTGAGGCTGTGATCGCTCACCCTCGGCCTTCATTCCTGTGTGGAAAGGTGACTCCTTTGTCCTGATGAGATAGAATGACCCGCTTGAGATGAAGAGTTGAAAGAACATGGGGCCCAGTGCCGGTCTCGAAGGCCTGTTGTGTCCAGGCAGATGCCGACCACAGCAGGGCACAGTGTAACCTTCAGCCTATGCAATCTGCTGCAGAGCACAGGAAACTGCAAAAGGCCCAAGATGGAGGATTCCGCCCCCTGCCACCAGTCACTGTGTGGGGCTGAGCCCAGGATGGGTGGAAGGGACACTTTGTACCTGGCCTCTACCCAACCATCACCAAACTGGCTTCCCCGGGGAGAGCTTGGCCTTGTGGGGTTCTCACTCCCCCAGTTTCCATTGCTTGTAGGTGCTGGTTATGATTTTTTTCTTTACTGGCATGAGCTTTACGGGAGCAAAGCTCATTTGAGATGATTCTCGGGGCAGATGTGTGCAGCATCAGCACTTGGGGAGTTGAGGCAGCAGGATCTCATGAACAGGGTCACAGAGTAAGGTGGGGCTCAGACAAACTAAGCTGGGCACCAGCAGCTCACGCCTGTCGTCCTAGCTACTCAGGAAGCTGGGCTCTGAGGATTGCAGTTCAAGGCCAGCCTGGGCATGAAAGTCTGTGAGACTCCTCAATAACTTACCAAGAAAGCCAGAGGTGGCACTGTGGCTCAAGAGGCTGAGCGCCAGCTTTGACCAAGAAAAGCTCAGGGACAGCACCAGGCTCTGAGTTCCAGTCCTGAGATGATCAGTTGTGTCCTAGCCAACTCCTCTAGTCTGGTCAGAAGAACGGGAAGCTCCCAGCCACAGCCTGGCTTTGTGTTTTACTGAGATCTTAGGCCGTTCCCTTCTGAGGGCTTTAAGGGGATTAATGAGCTTCCTGGATGAGTTCTTTAGCTGGGAGCTGTGTGTGTAAGTGTGTGCACGCGCGTGTGTACACACTCGTCCATGTACATGTGCATGCTAGTACTAGGACTTGAATTCGGGGCCTAGGCGCTGTCCCTGAGCTTTTCTGTTCAAGGCTAGTGCTCTGCCATCTGAGCCACCGCTCAACTAGTGGCTTTTTCTGAGCAGTTTAATGGAAATAAGAGTCTCATGGGCTTTGCTGCTCAGGCTGGCTTTGAACTTCCCTCTTCATAGTCCAGTCTTCTGAGTAGTGAGGATTCCAGATGGGAGCCACAGGCACCAGGCTTGAATTTGTTTTATTGTGTACTGTTGGTTTCCTTTCCCCCGTTTCTGATCTGCAGCGTTAGTTTCTTTATGAAATACCCTCACTCCCATTCGTGGTGGGTTTTATCCCCTTCTCAGTACTCTTTCTTTTCATTTAATTTCTTTCTTGTCCAACTTACCTGGTAAGGAGACTGACATCTTTGCAAATTTGAGTCTTCTGGCCCAAGAAGCTGATGATAAATTTTTTTTTCTCATGATCCTGCATATTTTCCCTCATCTAGAGACAGGATATCTCTTGCAAATTTGGGGCCCATGTATTTTTTAACGACATCTTTTTATAGCTATTGTAAATTAGCACTTTTCTTACATTTTGTAATCGTTCAAGTTATATAAGAAATCCATTAATATTGATCTCTTTATGTGATAAGTGATCCACATTGTAACGGATTCTGCTGCCATTTCTTTTCATTTTTGCTCCATTTCATTGCATGCATACACACACACACACACACACACACACACACACACACACACACACACACACACACACACACACACACACACACACACACACACACACACACACACACACACACACACACACACACTAGCATTCTCTCTTCCAAGTTTTATCTTGCTTTATTTTTTATTTTAGTTTTTGCCAGTCCTAGGGCTTGACTTCAGGGCCAGGTCACTGTCCTTGGACACTTTTTGCTCAAAGCTAGTGCTCTGCCACTTTTGAGCCTCAGTGCCAGTTCTGGCTTTTCTATGGATGCGGTACTAAGAAATCGAATCCAGGGCTTCATGCATGCTAGGCAAGCACTCTACCACTAGGCCACTCTCCTGGCCCCAGTCTTGCTTGATTTCCTCTGGTTGTTTAGTAGGTAAGCATTTTTCCAAGTGTTAGAGACTGTAAGGACAACGCGTACCCTTTGCAAAATCGATGGATGGCACAGAGATGTTTCCAGTGATGATACATATTAGAGAACACCTGGGCAGTACTAAGCATTTGTCTAAAAATTACCTTAATTTTAACATGCAGTAGACTTTTCCACATACTTAGTTAAAAGTTCAGTTTCTTCATACTTTCTAAATGGTGAAAGTCAAGGACAATCTCAGCTCTGTACTGCTCTGATGAGATTTTCTCTCGTTGACAGTGAGTTACATTAATCTAGGCCTTAGTAACTGAATCATTCTGGTATAATTTTTCTATAGTTAGGCATTCATATTTGTGTCTGTATAGACTAATTGTCTTTTCTTGCTAGGTTTTTTTTTTTTTTTTTTTTACCAGATTTTCATATCATCGGCAGGCAGAATTGGAAGGAAAAAAAACAAAACACCAATCTGTTCATGTTCTCTCCATTTGTACTGGAGATTTTTAGAGTTGTTTGTGGCCACAAGTGCTGGGCGGGTGCTTTGTGTGTGAGTGGACATAGGGCCCTGGGGAAGTGGCAGGGGTGATTGGGGGCCCAGGGCTCTCCAGTCCAGTCTTGAGATATTGGCACCCACCTGACTTTTACTGACAAGGAAAGAGAACCAAGACTACAGCAGCGGATGATTGACTTTCCTACTGCTATTTAGCAAAGAAACTCAGCAAAGAATAGAACTAACAACGCACTGCTACAGAATTTGTATTCCACCAGGGAAGACAGAGAATTCTGTACATAATGGAAGATGATAGCAGGGTGGAGATTTGTTGTTGTTGTTGTTGTTGTTGTTTTAAATATCTTGGTTGTAAAGGTGATGAACAGGGTGGTTACAGTTACATAAGTAAGATAGTGTGTGCATTTCTTTTTAAACACTGTTACCCCTCCCTCATTTTCTCCCTCTTTGCCTTCCCCACTCCCCTCCCCAGATTTAAGTTCATTTCCAACCTAGTGTCTAGTGAGTGCCGTTGTTGTATTAGCTGATCTTTCATCCCGCTGTTTCTGTGATTCCCTTTCCCTTCCACGGAGCAAGACAGAGGGTACAGAAAAATAAAATAGAAGAAAAATTAGAAATAACTGCATACAGGGCAGAAGAAGAACCTCGTGTTTCCAGTACTTGGAGCTCCTGTTGCTGAACTTCATTATGTATGGTTGTATGTGCTTAGCAATTGGGCTATTGAGATTCCCTGTTAAGAATATCATAGACATATTCTAGTTAGTGCAAATTAGGGAAACCACACAACCTACTTTTCTTTGAGCCTTGGCTTGCTTTGCTTAATATAATTTTTTTCCAGGTCTTTTCATTTCCTTATGAATGAGAACATGTCTTTATTTCCTTTTCTTTCCTTTCCTTTCCTTTTTTTTTTTTTCCCAGTCCTGGGCTTGAACTCAGGATCTGAGCACTGTCCTTGGGCTGTCTCAAGACTAGAGCTCTACCACTTGAGACACAACACCACTTCTGGCTTTTTCTTTTCCTTTTTCTCTTTGTGGGTCGTGGGGCTTGAATTCTGGGCCTGAGCACTGTCCCTGAGCACTTCAGCTCAAGGTGACTGCCCTGTCCCTTGAGCCACAGCTGCACTTCCAGTTTCTGGCCTGGCCCTTCTTTTCTTTTTTTCTTGCCAATCCTGGGGCTTGAACTCAGGACCTGGGCGCACTGTCTTTTGCACTGTCTTTGAACTTTCTCAAGGCTAGCGCTGTTTCTACGTATGTGGTACCAAGGAATTGAGCCCAGGTCTTTGTGCATGCTAGGCAGGCACTCTACGATTAGGTCAAACTCCCGGCCCTCCTTTTCTTTTTTGTGGGTCATGGGGCTTGAACTTGGCCTGGGCGCTGTCCCCGAGCTCTTCAGCTCAAGGCTACCACTCTATCCTTGAGCCAAGTCCCATTTCCCGTTTTCTAGAGGTCAATTGGAGATAAGAAGAGTGTCAGATCCTTTTGTGTGTGTGGGCTGGCTTTGAACCTTGATCCTCAGATCTCAGCCTCTTGAGGCATGAGCCACCATGCCTGGCCTGGCCTGGCTCTTCTTTTCTTGTTTTCTTTTTTCTTGTCAGTCCTGGGGCTTGAATGAAGGACTCGGGCACTGTCTTTGAACTTTCTCCCGGCTAGTGCTCTACCACTTGAGCCACAGTGCCATTTCCAGCCTTTCCTGTGGTGCTGAGGAATTGAACCCAGAGTTTTGTGCATGCTAGACAAGCCCTTTATCACTACATCTTTGGGAATGTGCTTTGTTAACTAAGGTAATGTGTTAGGCTAGGCGGGCCAGCTGCGGGCAGTCCTCTGGCAGGCGAGCGAGCGCTCGGGGCCTCCCCTGAGGGGCAACACCTACTGCTGTGGCTGAGACACCGTGCATTCTGGATCTCCCATTCGCCATCTTGTTTTTAATTAACCAGACTTCGGAACAGACTCTCCGTGGGCAGATTCACATCTCTGCTTCCAGAACTTGGGTTCTTCCTGGCATGAGCTAGCTGTTCTGAAATGTTGGCTAGCATAAGTAATGGTGATGATTGAGGAGGGGAAATGAAACCCCCAAACCTGTGACATTTGGGATATTAATGCGTCTTCCCAGCTCTGGAATCTGTGTTGGGTTAAAGTTGGGGTGCAGCCTCTCCCAGGCCCTCCCCAGCCACCCCTTCCCGTGCTCTCCTGGACCTCCACTCTTACACTCCAACTCCTGTCACTGTGCACCCCTGGGACTTAGCCGCTGGCCTTGTTCCAGCGCACGAGTCCTATGGCCAGTGAGATCGCCAGCTTTTACCCTGCTGCCCTGGAGAAGTGCCTGGTGGTACTGGGTGATGCTTGGTACCACCTGTGGGGCGGTGTGGAGAGCCAGACTGGGGAGCTGATGGAGCAGTGCGCTGGTTTGCGTGTCAAGCCTGCATGCGGAGCCTCCGTGAGCCAGAGATGCATGAGAAACAAATAGGGAGAACTGTCAGAGGATGGGTGCTGTGTCATTGGCAGCATGGATCTTGAAAATTCTAGGATCAAAAGTGATTCTTCCCCTCCCTCCCTCCCTCCCTCCCTCCCTCCCTCCCTCCCTCCCTTTCTCCCTTCTTCCCTTCCTTCCATTTTTTGTCAGTCGTGGGGCTTGAACTTTGGACATGGGCACTGTCCCTGAGCTCCTCAGCCCAAGGCTTACACCGTAACCCTGGGCCTGGGTGCTGTATCTGAGCTCTTCAGCGCAATGCTATTGCTCTACCCCTTGAGCCACAGCCCCATTTCCAGTTTTCTAGAGGTTAATTTGGGATAAGAGTCTCATGGACTTTAGTACCTGGGCTGGCTTTGAGCCACAGTCCTCAGATCTCAGCCTCCTGAGCAGCTAGGATTACAGGTGCGAGCCACTGCTGTTCAGATTTGCTTAGGTTGCATCTTCCCTTCCCTCCCTCCCTCCCTCCCTCCCTTCCCTCCCTCCCTCCCTCCCTCCCTCCCTTCCCTTCCTCCCTCCCTCCCTCCCTCCCTCCCTCCCTCCCTCCCTCCCTCCCTCCCTCCCTCTCTCTTCCCTCTCCAGGATGCCTTTGAATGCTCTTCAGATCTGAGCCTTCCTGGTGGCTGGGATTCCAGGGGGGAGGACAGGGTCTGGGGACAATCCCCTTCTTCAGGGATGTCTGAGATGTCACACCAGTGAGGCGCGGTCAGCGGAGCTGAAGTCTTTGGCTGAACTTCTTACATGAAGATGAGATGGCATGAGGTGTAGGGAAGGTGAGCCTGCAGGCCTTTAGGTCCCTGGGTAAGAAATTGCACGGATTGCAGACTAGAGATGGTTTTGTGCACTGAGGAAATGGTCCTGGAACCGTTATCACTCCAGAATCTTGTGCCCAGCGCAGCAAGATGGACTGTGGGCTAGGTAATTATGGTAATGGTTCTAGTTATTGGAAAAGGACTGGTTGTGTGTCCCAGTGGGGTAGAGATTACAAAAAGGTTCAGCTGGGGAAACTGAGGCAGGTGAGATGGCAGAATCCTTGTCAGGAGCTTTCATCTGCAAGAAATTAGAAGAGGGATTTCATGAGGGAGGAAGAATTTGGAAGAGATTTATACTTAGTTTGCTCCAAAAAAATTCTTTTTCTTAGTTCCCAAAGTCAATCTGGCAAAAAAAAATGTTTTGAAGTTCCTGAACTTTTTCCCTATCAGAACTTTTCAATATTTTTCACTTTGGGGCTTTAATTTCCTCTGATGTCAAGATCCTGTGGTTTTACAACTAAAGATTGGCATTACATATTTGGGCACTTATCTAGGTCATGTTTCATGATTAATGTATTCTGCCTGCAGGATATTAGTAGCTTCTTTTCACTTATAATCAGATTTTTTTTCCACTGCTAATGACCTTTTAACCTATTTTCACATAAAGTAAAACTTCTCCTCTGGGAATAAAAATTGCTTTAATAGACTGAGGCATGAACATTTGTTTCTTAATAGAGAAAATATTTTTTTGTGGGAGTTTAGCGTGCTTTATACAAAGTTCCCTTGTAGTTGGGGGAAAATGATCTAATTTGGCCCAATTTCAAGTAAATGAGGACTCAAAATAGAGCTGAACATTCTTTTTTAATTTGCTGGATAAGAAAAATTAGAAAGCTTGCTTGGCTATAAAATTAAAAAAAAAAAAAGGAAATAAAAATAGGACTGAGAATGAGTCCCAGATTGAGTGAAGGTGACAGGCCTTTCGAATACCACCAACTGAAGCCATCCTTCCCCAACTCAGTTACAACAAAGTTTTGAAGGGAAAGCTACTGCCTGGCCAGGCCTTGTTTACAGTAGGTGTTGTTTACAATGGATGTGCACCGCTGCTTCGAGCCTCCATACACCAGCCTTCTCCACGCCGCTCCTGCCTCCAGTCCACCGCCCACTCCCTGCTGTCCCCTGTCATCTCTCCACCCTGCCCCTGGGCCAGCATGGCCTTGTGTCACAGAGGAGGCCCCATTCTCAGCCATGAGGCAGCTCTGCCTCCTTCCCATCTCTGTTCACCTGGGCCCTGCCAGGGCAGGGAGGAAGCGAGTGCAAGGCCCACTCACGTCAGCCTCCGACGTATCATGCAGAGGACTTTGGCAGTTTAGCCAGATAAAAAATGGGTCACAGTTGGAGTGTCTAGAATAAAGGAGCTCAGAAAGTCAGTGGAAGGTGAGGAGAAAGCTGGGAGATTGGATTTAAGGGTTTATTTTTTTTTCTCCTTTCTTTTTCTCAGAAAAGCAGGAATGAGTGGGAAAAAGTCATTATAGGGCTGAGTGCTGCTGGCTCACGCCTGTCATCCCAGCTACTCAGGAGGCTGAGATCTGAGGATTGGGGTTCAAAACCAGCCCGGGCAGCAGAGTCCGTAAGACTCTTAGCTCCGGTTAATCCCCAGACATGGCGCTGGGGCTCCAGTGGTAGAGCGCTAGCATTGAGCTGAAGAGCTCAGAAACCATACCCAGGCCCAGAGTTCAAGCCCACAAGGTACCAAAAAAAGTCACTGTAGGTGTGTCGGGGCAGTTTCTTCATGTTGTTGAATTCTCAGATCACAAATCATGTTTCTAGAGGAGGAATAAGTACCCAGTAGCCCCAAAGAACAGAATTCCCATCAATGACAGAGGCTGTACAGAATACTTTGAAAAAGGCAGATGGGATAAAATGGGGAGATAAACTAAACTCTAGAAATTAACTTAGATTGAGACCACAAGAACTGGGGTGGGGGAAGCCGGAATCCAAACTGGATCTAAACCAAACAGCGAATGCAAAGGAGAAAAAAAATAAGAAAAATATAGTACAGAGAAAATATGCAGGAGCTTAGCATCATTCTAAATAGTACCACTTACCCTGGTAGACATGAATGGATTTGTAAGTGCCTACTTCTGAATAGAAATTCTGAGATCGCATGCAAAAAAAACAAGTTCCAGGCAGTTTCATCTAAAGCTGAAATGAAGCTAGACCTGGAATGCAGTCATAAAAAATAAACCCCCAACACGGTCCAGGCTGGCTTTGAACCTTGATCCTCAGATCTCAGCCTCCTGATTAGCTAGGGCTACAGACATGTAATCCTAGGCCTTATCATTCCTCCCCCCAACCCCACCATGGCTTTGTTCAACTTCTTGAGCAAAAAGTAAAACAGATGCATTTCCCCTAAAGCAAGCAGCTAAAATCATCCTGAAACAGTCACCAGTAAGATTCATTTACTTTCCATCATAATGCTTGATCCCGGACGGGCAGATGCACAATATTGAAGCTAGAATCTGATTCTGAGTCATAGAAAATGGAGATGAAATGTCTCACGTGTTTCCACTTGCATCTCAGAATAGAGCGCATGAAGGGAATGAATTAAGTTCTTGCAGCACTCAGTCGAGGAGGGTGAGGTTGGCACGGGAAGGGAGGCTGGCGCCGCTCAGGTACTGCCGTGCTGGTGGTGATGGAGTGACAGGTGGACGACTCATTAAGTGTGGTGCATGTCACCTCGTGGTGTCCGACAGGCACAGATGTTCCCTCTTCCTCGCCAAGGAAGTGGTTTGGGATATTTTGTCGTAGCACACATGGCGGAACAGGATTTGCCACAGTCAGAGATGCCATCCATCTTGAATGAGGCAGTGGGCGTCTGTCTGTGGAGTCTGTCTTTCCTTATCTGTCCACGTTGCACCTATCCACTGCCACAGAATTGAATGTGTGGCACACATAGACTCAGAAAAGTGTGTTTTTTCTTGTTCGTTTTTGTGCCAGTCCTGGGGCTTGAACTCCAGCATGAGCACTGTCAAGGCTACACTCTACCACTTGAGCCACAACAGCACTTCTGCCTTTCTTGGTCATTCCTTGCTTTATAAGTGACCTGTTCTGTGTGCAAGAAAGAAATATAAGAACAAAGGGGGAAAAATTAATCCACTTACCTTTCACATATATGGGACAGAATTGGAATGATTGCCTCAATAACTTTTCCTGCCAGTTCTTTTTTTCCCCAGTCCTGGTCTTGAACTCAGGGCCTGAGCACTGTCCTTGGGCTTTCTCAAGGCTAGTGCTCTACCACTTGAGCCACAGCACCACTTCTGGCTTTTTCTATGTGTGTGTGTGGTACCAAGGAATAGAACCCAGGGCTTCATGCATGCTAGGCAAGCCCTCTATTACTAGGCCATGCTCCCAGGTCCTTTTCCTGCCAGGTCTGTGGTTTATGTTGATCATGGGTGAGGACTTTTGGTGGCTGTGAGAGGTGCTAGGAATTAAAGTCAGGGCCTCGGGCTTGGTAGGCAGATAGATGTTCATCACTTGAGCTACAAGGTGAGTTTTGGATAAAATATTCTTCATTTTAGGTGTTGTTGTTGTTGTTTTGTATATCTAGCTATTTGTTACTATAGTTTCTTGGCTGAAAATACTTCTAGCAATAAGTTATCAATCAACAATCCTGTTTCCTCACAAAACAAGTTGACCTCAAAAGATCTTATTTTCTTTCAATCCTATTACGGTAGGAAAAATGGTTATTTTACATTTTTTTGTCAGTTCTGGGCCTTGAACTCAGGGCCTGAGCACTGTCCTTGAGCTTTCACAAGGCTAGAGCTCTACCACTTGAGCCACAGCACCACTTCCAGCTTTTTTTTTTCTTTTCTATGTATGTGGTACCAAGGAATTGAACCCCAGTCTTTGTGCATGCCAGGCAAGCACTCTACCATTAGACCAGACTCCCGGCCCTGTTATTTTTACATTTTGAGCAGGGGTTTGAGTCTAGGACTTTTTGTAAGGTTAGGACTTTATCTTAAAAGTAGCTTTGGCAGGCTGGGACTTTGGCCTAGTGGTAGAGTGCTTGCCTATCATGCAGGAAAACCTGGGTTCGATTCCTTGGTACCACATACGTAGAAAAAGCCAGAAATGGTGCTGTGGCTCAAGTGGTAGAGCTCTAACTTTGAGAACGCCCAAGGACAGTGCTCAGTCCCTGAGCTCACGCCCAGGACTAGCAAAAAAAGAAAAAAGGTAGCTTTGGCTTTCTCTTCTGGTTGTTACATTTTACAGGACAGATTATTACTGTGGTATGTCTTCCTCATTCTGAGTGTTGTGTAAGTTAGTGTTTGGATTTTATAGGTTTTGTTTCTAGTTGAATGCTGGTTGGTTCATGGTCCGAGGCCCAATGCTTCCTTAGTTCTGTCTCTTAGAAACTAAGGTTTGAGACTGACTAATAATTACTAGAAATGTTCCATGAACACTTAAACTTTTAGTCTTGGGCAGAATGTAAATATTATCCTACATACACACAACTTGTATTTTTTTTCTCCTTTCCCTCCCCTTCCCTCCCTCCCTCCCTCCCTCCTTCCTTCCCTCCCTTTTTGTGTAAACCCTGGCATTGTCCCTTAGCTTTATCTAATGTCTGAGTCACAGCTCTACTTCTGGATTTGTGCGGAGATCAAAGTGTCATGGACTGCCACTGGCTTCAAGCTGAGATCCTCAGATCTCAGCTTCCTGAGTAGCCAGGATGACAGGCGTGAGCCACTGGTGCCTGAAGCTATGATCAAAAATGATCTTAAAAGCCTGTTGGTTGGGATGGGAGTGTGGCCTAGTGGTAGAGTGTTTCCCTAGCATGCCTGAAGACCTGGGTTCGAGTCCTTATTACCACATACATAGAAAAAGCTGGAAGTGGCACTGTGGCTCAAGTGGCAGAGGGCTAGCCTTGAACAAAACGTGTCCACGGACAGTGCCCAGGCCCTGAGTTCAAGACCCAGGACTGGCAAAAATAAAAAAAAATCATGTTTGTGGAAGGAGGATGGCAGACACAGCATGAGAATCTGAGTTGCTCTCATCAGTATGGAGGAAAAGAGAGGGATTCTCCTTCCCCTCCAGAAATCCCTAGCAACAGAAGTGATGCAGGAGTGGTTGGAGTCCCCAGGGTGACACAGAAATGCCCATGGCAGCCCTACCACAGGAGTCCAGTAGCAAACAAAAGGGTCTAGAGCCTATGATAAAACTAGGCAATAGAAAACTACTTGACTCATCCCTGCCACTATAGCATTTGTGGCAGCTCTGATCTAAGGGACACTGTGTTCAGTGGACTAAAGAAGGCATAAGGTAACAAGACCATTTTCATGTTGTATGAGGAATCTGGAAAGTAGACAGCAGAGAAGTAGAGAACAGACCGGCAGGTGCCAGGGCCTGGGCAGGAAGGGAGGGAGGGAGAGGGCTAATGGTTACGGGGGCGGGGAGGGGTTGGCTTGTAGGGTTTGGGGCACATTGTTATTAACTCTGGGCTATCCCGGGTTATCAGTGGTTAATTGTACCTTTCAACCAAGCCAAAAGAAAGAATTTTGAATAGTCTCTAACCAAATAACATTGAATTATTAAGGGCAATACAAATGCTTCATATCCAATACAACTTTAAATGATTATACTCATTGCTAAAGGGAATACTGATCTGTTTATGATTTGAAAAGGTTGTTGGTTTGTCACAGGCCAGGTTCTCATCCCTGAGGCTGAGATCTGAGGGTTACAGTTTGAAGCCAGCTGGGGCAGGAAAGTCTGTTAGACTCTTATCTCCAACTAAGCACCAAAAGGCCTGTAGTGAAGCTGTGGCTAATGTAGTAGAGTTCTCATCTTGCACACAGAGAGCTCAGGGTCAGTGCCCAGGCCCCAAGTTCAACCCCCAGAAAGTACGCGTGTGCACACACACAGAGTTTTTAAAATCATATTTTATTTTCTTGATCCAGTGAGTTGGAAACTCTAAGCTTAGTCTAAGAATAGATTTTTGGCTTGCAACTGAAATTGAATGTCTCAATTCTTTAGAACTGGGAATAGAGGGCCGGGAGTTTGGCCTAGTGGTTAAAGTGCTTGCCTAGCATGCACGAAGACCCGGGTTCGATTCCTTGGTACCACATACATAGAAAAAAGCCAGAAGTGGTGCTGAGGCTCAAGTGGAAGAGCTCTAGCCTTGAGAAAGTCCAAGAACAGTGCTCAGGCCCTGAGCTCAAGCTCACAACTGGCAAAAAAAAAAAAAAAAAAAAAAAGAAAAAGAAAAAGAAAAAAAAGAACTGGGAATAGAATAGTAGAAATTAAGACTGTGGAAATATTTTTGATTGTATGGGTTGAAGAAACTTTTTTTCAATTCTGACTCCTTTTTTCCTTACTAAAAGCTTGGCTTTTAGGCTTACATTATTACTTGTGGGTTACTTTACTATTGAAATCATAGAATTATTACCTTTTCTACTCTGTGGTTAGATTAGTATGTATTTATGTTTACTGATGTTTATAAAGTAGTATTTAACATTTCTCTGTTTAAATTTTTCTCATCATTTGTTTATTTGAATGTAATTTGTGTATCTGCTATTTGCTTAAGCAAGCATACATTCCTGAAGTGCGTTGACTGTTTGATTATATGAAAAGTACTTTCCTGTCGACACTGATTGCTAACCTTTTCATAGAATTATTGGGCTTCAGGCCTACTTTATAAATGTCTACTGTTCTATCATACATAAAGAAAATGCTGAGGAAAGTTGGAAGTTTTCCTTTTTGCTTCCTTTTTCTTCATGCTTGACATTTTGATAGTGCATGTGGTGAAAAAATAATGCCGTATGGAACCCATTAGAACCATTTCAAATGATTAATTAACTGATGAAAAGTTCTCAGATGTCCATGAAATCTGTCTCGGGCAAACAAATGTTTCTACTTCATCCTTTCCATTCTCTCCTCCTCCCCTTAATTCACTGGGAAAAGGGGTACCCTGCGAACACGAGGTAGGGATTCTAGTAGTCGATCTGTTTTTCCTTCTGTGCGCTACCTTAGCTTCATTTGAAATATCAGAAGTGTGGATGGTCATTTCCTCTCTGAAACATCAGTAACCAATTCAGCTCATCGGCAGAGAGGCATTTCCCAGGTTTAGAGGTATTTCACCTCAGACAGCAAGGACATCTGGAGCACGGAGGTTGCCCAAGTATTTTCTGAGGGGAAACTTTCGATGTGTGGTCGCCATTTGGACTGCACTGCAAAAGGACGTGCTGTTTTCTTTCTCGTGTGTCCAGAGGCCCTGTTGGACTCTTGTTAGTCATTGTGGTCCTAAGACTCGGAGCAGGATTCCAGTTCCTGAGCACTTCTAGACACTTGGAATAAGATGATGGAGAAAGAGGTTAAGATGGTGGAGAAAGTGGATAAGATGATGGAGAAAAGCTGAGAGCAGTGGCTCCTACCTGTCATCCTAGCTACACAGGAGGTGGAGATCTGAGGATCTGAGGTTCAAAGCCAGCCCGGGCACTAAAGACCATGAGCCTCTTATCTCCAGTTAACCTTTAGAAAACCAGAATTGGAGCTGAGGCTCCAGGGGTGGGCCGGTGGCCTTGAGCTGACGTGCTCAGGGACAAGGCCAAGCCCAGAGGTTAAGCTCCATGACCCACCAACAAACAAAGATGATGGAGAAAGTGGGTAATTGAGGAAGTGGATAAGATGATGGAGAAAACAGAGAAGATGGTGGGGAAAGTAGACAAGATGTCAGAGAAAGTAGATAAGATGACAGGGTAAGAGGATAAGATGATGGAGAAAGCGGGTAAGACAACTGAGAAAGTGGGTAAGATGATGGAGAAGATAGGATGACAGAGTGGCTAAGATGATGGAGAAAGGATAAGATGGTGGAGAAAGAGGACAGGAAGACACGTGGGACTTGGTAGTAGCTACACATTTTCAGAACGAACAGCGGGATCTAGGCTGACTCTTCATTTTCTCTGCCACATCGCCCACCCCCCCTTACAATCTCACTTTGTCATTCCAAGCTCCGAGAGTCTCAAAGTCTATCTCCAGCTGGTTTCCTTTATTTTCAGCCATGTAAAATATACTTTTTTTTTTTTTTTTTGCTTTCCCTGTCAGCTCTCACGCTGCATTTAAAATGCCCCCCTCCATCTATTTTCTGCTTCTCTAGTTAGAGCTTTCTGTGATGGGGAATCTCTGGAGATTTTTTTCTGCCTTCTTCCTGCAAGGCTTGCTTTCCAGCAGAAGTCTCCCTTCTCATGGTGGGGGCTGCCTTTCTCCTAGGCTGTGGGAAAATGGATCTTGCTCATGTTGGCTCCTTCCCACAAAAACAAAGGCCTGAGGAGTAGAGAGGTGGCTGTTTAGTGGCAGATTCACCAGGCTTGCTTCCTTGGCCTTTCCCCTCCTTTGCAACACGCAAAAGATGAACATGTACTCAAAACCTCATGGCAAACTCTTGGTGGTTTCCCCTGGGGGTGATTTCACTGGGACAGGAAAGGATTCTCCTTTCCCTTCTCCTGGGTCTCAACTCCATCAGAACTTCAGAGCTCAGTGTGTCATTTTCTCCAGGGAAGTGAATTGGTAGTAGCAGGAGGGAGGACAAGAAGCTCTCTTGTCATTTTGCACAGGGGGAGGACCCATCTTGATTTTATGGGGAGAGAAGTTGACTGCACTGTTCCCTAAAACCAGGATTTAAGATGGGATTGCATGCAGATTTCCTCCCAGTTTTCTTTTTCTTTTTCTTTTTTTTTTTTTCTTGGCTCTTCAGTTCCAGAGACATTTCCTCTCTCTCCTCGGTTGAAATCCCTCTAGGTACATTGCAAGTAGCTGTTTACCTGTGCCACTTTACTTTGTATTTCTCAGGCTTTTCTGTGAATATTTTAATAAAGGGAGGAGGTGAAGAGAACCAATTTCTTTGAGTATTGGCTTTTTAAATCAGGATTTTTAAAAAAGCAGTGTCAGGAAGTGGCTCACCAGTACCTGGTTTTGACCTGACCCCTCAGCTCAAGCCTATCCATCCACCCATCCATCATCCACTCATCTATCTGTCCAACCATCCATTCAGCCACCCATCCATCTACTTACTCATCCACCCATTCATTCACCCATCTACTTATCCATCCATTTGTCCATCTGTCTATCCGGTCCGTCCGTCCATCTATCCACCCATCCACCCACCTATCCATCCACCCATCCACCTATTGTCTACCCATCCACCCACCCGCCCACCCACCCATCTGTCCATCCACCTATCTGTCCACCCACTCATCCATCCATCCATCCATCCATCCACCCACCCACCCACCCATCCACCCATCTTCACCCCTCCCATCCATCCATCTGAGCCCATTAGAGCCCAGGAAGCGTTGGGGCCGCAGGCACTTTTTCTTGGGGCCTTGTTCTGCAACATACAGAGTTGCTAACAAGAGTCCATTAAGTATTTTAAGAGGCAGTGAATCAAAGCAACTGATTGATCATTTTGGAGAAAATTACACCAAGGCCTTATGCTGAAAATTGCATTTTCTTGTGGCAAAGAGCAAAAGCTATAATGATTTCTATGAGAGCTGGGCACTGGTGGCTCACACTTGTCATCCTAGCTCTTCAGGAGGCTGAGTTCTCAGGACCATGGTTCAAAGATAGCTTGGGAAGAAAAGTCTATGAGACTCTTCTTACCTCCAGTGAACCACCACCCCCCCTCCAAAAAAACCCACAAACCAGAAGTGGAGCTGTGGCTCAAGTGGTAGAATGCCTTGAGCAAAAATCTTGAGGACAGTGCCCAGGCCCTGAATTGAAGTGCTAGAACTGGTGTGCACATGCACGCACATACACAGACACACACGCTTCTGTGAGAATGAGAAAGAAATGAACTTCCATGGCATATGGCTTAGGAGGATTTGGCAAGACTTGGCACAGTGTGAAGGGCTGACCGCTGGTATCGGGTGGGTACTGCGCTTGGGTTCCACACAGGGTGCCGTTCAGAGGGGCTGGGAGTTTGGAGAGGTGCTGGCACTGGCCTTCATGGCCTGCACAGCCGAGACCCCATGCAGGCATTCACAAAAGACTAGGTCAAGTTTGGGCCATTTACCTGGAACAACTAGGCTACAGAAGTTTTCAATATTTGTGAGCATAGCCTAGTGGTAGGCTCACCTAGCATGCATGAGCCCGGGGCTCGATTCCTGGATATCGAATATTCAGAAAAAGCCGGAACTGGTGCTGTGGCTCAAGTGGCAGAGCACTAGCCTTGAGGAAAAAGTGTTCAAGGACAGTGCCCAGGCCCTGAGTTCAAGCCCTAGGAGTGGTTAAAAAAAAGTGGAATTATCTCTTAACATGTCAGTAAATCCTCGAATATCCACCATCTCATTCCCTGGGCCTTTTTTGAGCAGACGTCCCGGTGGAAAGGGAGCGCCTGCCTTGCTGTCCCCAGCGAGTGCTTGGGGAGTGGGGATGAAGCCTGCAGCGACCTCACAGGGCTCTGGGGCAGTGGACACAGGAGAAGCGGGAGCCAGGAGGTCGTTCATTCAGCGTGTGCCTGAGCCATCTGCTTATCTCCATGCCTCAGCCAGCCAGCCTGGTTTCTGGCGCTGACAGCCTATCGAGATGGTTCACCCGGGATGCTGCCCTTCTGGAACCTTCCATGGCATCCAGAATTTCCTGGGGGAGCCCAGCAGGGTCTCTGTTGGCTTAGAAGTGGGTTGGTGTAGATTTCAGCTGCTGACCCAGCACAGAATGGGGTGGCTGCAGAGGGGAGGACGAGGTCTGAGTTCTAGGCTCCTAGAAGATGTCATGTCATTAACTACAATATAGAGTCAGCAAGCAAGGGCCACACTGGGGCGGGGGCACCGCATTCCTTTATCAACTTCATACGCCAACAGATGTTACCCAGCCACATGGAGGACAGGATGGGGGGTTGTTTTTCCCTCTTCCTTCCTTCCTTCCTTCCTTCCTTCCTCCCCTCCCTCCCTCCTTCCCTCCCTCCTTCCCTCCCTCCTTCCCACCCTTCCTTCCTCCCTGGTCATGGGGCTTGAACTCAGAGCCTGGGCACTGTCCCCGAGCCTCTTTGTGCTCAAGGCTAGTGCTCTGCCACTTGAGCCACAATGCCACATTTGGCTTTTTCTATGAATGTGGTACTGAGGAATGGAACCTGGGACTCTTCGTGCGTGCCAGGCGAGCACTCTACTGCTAGGCCACGCTCATGGCCCCCTCCCAATGGTTTTTCAAAGGATGCATTTCTCTGGTTTTTTTTTTTTTTTTGATGCTATGGAGTTAAAGGAGAAAAAGGAGGCAAGTTCTCAGGGGCTGAGAAAGATTTTAAAAAATAACCTTCTGTTCTTGCCTTCTTCCTGGAGGATCCCTGCAGGGCTGAATGAAAATCTGCAAGAGGGATTTCTTCTACCCTTTTCTTCGGGGATTTTCTGGGCTCTCTTAAGTGTGATAGGTTAACTTATCCCAAGTTGGAATTCACCTCCAGTGGCTGTGAGAGGGTTGAGTGGACCATGGTAAGGACGGAGGTTCTACAAATGCAGTTGGGAAGCTGGCGTGGTTGCACGTCTCATCACACAATGATCATGCTGTGTGGAAGGGAATGAACCATTGTCAATTTGTTTTTTTTTTTTTGCCAATCCTGGGGCTTGAACTCAGGGCATGGGCACTGTCCTTGGGCTTTCTCAAGGCTACAGCTCTTAACACTTGAGCCACAGCTCCACTTCTGGATGTTCTCTGTATGTGGTATGGAGGAATCGAACCCAGGTCTTCGTGCATGGTAGGCAAGCACTCCACCACTAGGCCACTCTCCCAGCCCTTATTCATTATTTTTAAATTATTATGAGATTTAGTGTCTCCAACGACAGCCAGACACCAGGGCAGCAAACTGATCATTTATAAACAGTGAAGTCCTGGATGGTTTTGGTTTTATGGATTAATAGGAGCTGTTGGAGTCTGTGCTCAAGAGTTCTCTTTTTCTTTCTTCGTGTTGGTTCTTGGCTTGAACTCAGGGCCTGGGCACTCTCCCTCAGCTTTTTCACTCAACTCTAGTACTTTACCACTTGAAGCCACAGCTCCATTTCTGCTTCTGGTGGCTCATTGAAGACAGGAGACATATTGGGCTTTCCTTTCCAGTCTGGCTTCAATCCAGACCCTCAGATCTCATCCTCTTGAGAATCTAGGATGACAGGCGTGAGGCACTGTGCCTAGCTCTTCAGAACATTTGTGTGTGTGTGTGTGTGTGTGTGTGTGTGTGTGTGTGTGTGTGGTCGTAGGACTTGAACTCTGGGCCTGGGCACTGCCCCTGAGCTCTTTAGCTCAAGGCTACTGCCCTACTCCTTGAGCCACAGCCCCACTTCCTGTTTCCTGAAAGTGGTTACTTGGAGATAAGAGTCATATTCTTTAGTGCTTGGATTGGCTTTGAACCTTGATCCTCAAATCTCAGCCTCTTGAATAGCTAGGATTACAGGCATAAGCCACCATGCCTGGCTCTTTAGAACATTTAAAATTCTTATTTATTTACCTTACTGAGCAGGTTCTCACAGCCCCCCCTGCCCCCCCTCTTTCTCTCTCTGTCACCAATACAATTTAACCATAGCATCCTGTTTTTCGTAAGTGATGGAAACAGAATTCCAGATCACAAGGCTAATGTACATTCCAAAAGCAGTTTATTTCTGTGTATTTTTGGAGCAGGGATATTCTTGGGCCGAGGCGAGGGATTTCTGAACTGGATTGGAATCGTTCACCATAAATTACCACACACAATGGAATCTGGGAGAATGAAATGTTCAGTGCTTATTTTTTATTTTGAGTCTCCTAAATACAAATTTTAGGGGATTTAAAAAACCTATTTTTAGGAGTAGTTTCCTCACTTTACAATTTGACCATTGAGTTCATTTTTCTTTGAAATTTAAAGTATTTTACCTTTTTCTTTTGTCGGTTGTGGGGCTTGAACTCAGGGCTTGGGCACTGTTCCTGAGCCCTTCTACTCAAGGCTAGTGCTCTACCACTTTGAGTCACACTGCCACTTCCAGTCCTTGAGTAGTTTATTAGAGATGAGTCTCATAGACTTTTCCTGCCTGGGCTGGCTTTGAACCCCGATCCTCAGATCTCAGCCTCCTAAGCAGCTAGGATGACAGGTTTGTGCCCAGCTCCCTTTTTTCCCTTTTTCTTCTGTGTAATACTAGGACTGAAACTCAGAGCCTCAGGCTTGGCTAAGTAAGCACTCTGCAATTTCAGCCAGCACTTTTGTTTTTCGTTTATGCTGCAGCTAAGCTCCTGTGCTAGCCTTGCCCGGGCTGGTCTTGGATCACAATCGTATCTACTTATCAGTCTAAGCTACTCCTGAGTAGCTGAGATCATAGAGTACATTGGATCCAGCTTGCTTTGGAGATGAGATGGCTGTAGATTTGGCTGAGGCAGGACTCAAGACACCATCCTTTTGTTTTCTGCCTGCCTAGCAGCTGGGATTACAGCATGAACCACTTACCCGATACTTACCTGACATACATATATATATATATAATTTATATTCTGATAATTGTGATTCTGCCTAGCTCCTTTATGGTTGTATCATACCCTGTGTGGTTAAAAGGTCTTTCAACCATCATATATGTTTTAAAATAGAAAGCTTTTGCAGGTTTTCTTCTAAAAGGCGACAAGATTACCTACATATCCAAATAGAAATGGTAGTGCTTTCCCCCATCCAGTGAGACCTTCTGGTTCATGGAGAAGGACATTTAAAGACACAGGGTCAGCACTCTTGAGACTCCCGGGGTAGAAATCTGAGCTATTAGTGCAGAAAAGGGCGATGTGGAAAGAATCCAGTGTTCTGACCTCTAAAGATGCCCAGTCCTATCTCATTGAGTGGGAACTGGATTGTGACTGTCATAAGTCTGGGTATGAAACAGGTTTGCAATATATGGCAAAAATGGAGATTTGCAGATGGAGACAAGGTTCCTTAACTGTGGCCTCAGGGCCTGGACACTGTCCCTCAGCTTTCTCAAGGCTGGATCTCTGCACTTGAGCCATACCTCCACTTCTAGCTTTTTGGCTTTTTGGCAGCTAATTGGAGATAAGAATCTCATGGACTTCTGCCCTAGGCTGGCCTTGAACCACCCCGATCCATAGATCTCAGTCTCCTGAGGAGGAGCAGTAGGTGTGAGCCACTAGTACTTGGCTAAGTATGAGTTTTTAAAGAACTGGATTCATGTTTTGAGACGGTCCATGCCACCTTCTCAATAAAACATAGAAGTTCTTTCTGTTCAGATTTGGAGATTGAGACCTTTATTTCGGGGGGAGGGGATGTTTCTTTCCTGGGGGAATGTGAAAGTGGAAGCTGGCTGAATTTGTTTTGGTCATGTATGTATATCTATTCCGATAGATAGAGAGATATAGCCCTTCTCTCCACTAGAAGAGCCTGGAAGGAGCTGGAGTGGAGAGAGTTCAGTTATTACGGGTTAACCTTCCCAGGACACCTGAATTATATGCAGAGTGAGGAGTACTTAACAGTTATTGTTCTATAGTTATTGGGGAGGGTTTGCTAACCCAGGACTGGTGCCTTAGCACTCCAGCCGTAGCCTCCACCTCTTCAGGCCTCTCAGGAAGCTCTGTGGATGTCGAGATCTGAGGAGGACTTCAGGACAGCCCCTTCCACGCCATGGCCCCTGCGAGGTTACTTAATCCAGTTGTGTGGGCCTCACAGGGCCCACAGGAGAGCATTCATGTTAGAACTCGGTGGTGGTGTTCAGCCCCTGAATGTTTGGAGGCTGGGTGTGTGTGTGTGGGGTGAAGCGAAGCCAGGGAGCCCAGAGCATTCCCCTCAAGAGGAGGTGTTTGTTTTGTGGGTCCTGTGGCTTGACTGGGCACTGTCCCTGATCTCTTCAGCTCAAGGCTTACCCTTGAGCCCCAGTGCTACTTCCAGTTTTCTGTTGGTTAATTGGAGATAAGAATCTCATCAATCTTTGATCTTGAGTATTCAGATCCTCAGATCTCGGCCTCCTGAGTAGCTAGGATTACAGGCGTGAGCCACACGCCCGGTGAGAAGGACTTTTAGAGACCCTCTTTCTTTCTTTACATCATTAGCCTTGAACAGCAAAGGGCCACAGAGGAGGTTGGTTTCTCATAGGAAGCACGCTGAGGACTTGAGCCGTGGCTTTCAGAAACACATAGCTTGTAGTGATTAGATCATGGAACAATTAAACATACTTTGGTGCTAAGCTTAGACATGGAGAAAGGAGATGTACTCAAAATTTTGTTCTTTCTTTTTTTAAGCTTAGAAAAGCTTCCTGAGAAATCCACTTTCCATTTCAGTGATGGAAAAAGTTTTAAAGAATGCCAGTTAAAAATTCATAAAGGCGAAGTTGGGGCATTATGCTCAGTGGAAAAATCGTTGTAGGGGGAAAGAGAAGAGGTTGGTTTACTTAAGGACAGCAGCACAAGCATTTTCTAGTACCTGGCGGAGAGCAAAGCCAAGCCTCTCCCCGGAGGGAAAGCAGCTTGGAGAAACACAGAGCGG
Source organism: Megascapheus bottae (assembly GCF_031878675.1). Classification (NCBI taxonomy): domain Eukaryota; kingdom Metazoa; phylum Chordata; class Mammalia; order Rodentia; family Geomyidae; genus Megascapheus; species Megascapheus bottae. The sequence continues at coordinate 1,830,803 of NC_143546.1, forward strand.
TTGTTTCTGTGATACATCATGAGAACAGCAGGACCATGAGGGCTTCTGGGATCAGAAGCAGGGATAAAAGGACGCCTTTCCATTTGTCCATAGGCGGTTTTTCCATTTATTTACACCCATAGTTGCTTGTGTGGCTTCTGCAGACAGGCTGAAGAGTTCAGTCTACACAAGCTCTGGTATGTGGTCAGATGCACATATGAAAGGAGAAGAATGAACTCTATTAACAACAGGCAAATTGCAAACAGGCATGGAAGGGTCACAGTGAAATTTACCCTGTGTTAATCATCTAAGCGGATTAAAAAAAAGTACGTCCAAACAAAACAGGGTGGGAGAGCGTAGTAGAGAGGATGAATTTGATGAAAGGATGTTTATTACACACAAGTTGGGAAATAACAGGACTAAGGAAGGGGCATTAGATGCTAAATGCAAGCAAACACCTAACAGATCCAAGAACTGGACGTCCCCCGGGGGCCAGTGTGTGGCATGCCCGCTCCGTGACTGCGAGATCTGAGATCACATATGGGTGTGCTAGAACTGATGACCTGAATCTTCAGAGTAGGGCATGTGGCCTTATTTCCCTCACTGAGAGTGGGACGACTCATATAGGTTACTATGGAATATAGTTACTTATAGATAATTGACGTTATGTATTATGTACATTATATATATGAGTGTGTAGTTATGAAGCTGCAGGATTGTGCTATCTACACACACACAGCTAGAGCAGCTGTTCATCAGTGAGCAGGGGAGGCGGCCATTTCCCGATGCTGAACAGGTGGGGCTGTGCCGTGGCCTCTCAGAGCCTTTGTGGCAGCCAGGTGGTCTCCCCAGTTTTGTCTTTAAGATGATGATAAGACATCGTGAGTGTGGTAAGGGCTTTGCTTTCCACACATTTTGGGGTCATCCCAAAAATTATCACCGTTCTGTCACCAATTTATCTCTCTTCTACGATTTACCTATCTACCTATCATCTATTATCTATCTATTCCATCTACCCATCCTTTCTACTATCTGTCTGTCTGGTTGGTGTGCTGTTGATCTCGGGAACCTCCAGCTCTTTCTCACCCTTTTCACTCACGGCTGGTGCTTGATTTAAGCCACGCCTCTAGTCTAGCATCTCTCCCCTGGCTCACTGGAGCTGGATCTTGGCAATTTTTCTGCCTTGGTGCTGGGATCCTCGGATCTCAGGCTCCTCAGTAGATAGGCTATGAGCCGCAGGGACTGAGCTGGTATTCCTCATTTTAAACTTGAAATTCAGAAGTGGTTTTGGGTGATGGATGCTCAAGACATTTACATTCTGGGAAAGTGTAATGGCTGATAGGAAAAGAGGGCCTATTCAGGGCCCCAGAGGGTCCTGATTAGTAAATACTTGAACTTCAAATTGGATTTCTGGACTCTTGCAGATAATTAACGAATTGAGTGAATTCTTGCAAAGAGTTTACTTACATTGTTTCCTTTAATAAAAATTCATTAAACTTAGTGCCCAGTGTGTCTGCCTCATGCTAGGTTGTGAAGTCATCATTTAGCATTTTATATATTCCTTTTTTTTTCATCTGGGAAACTCTGGCACTTTGGAACTGAGGATTTCCGTGCCATAAGGAACTTTAGAAATCAAGTTAGTTTGATGTTCTTACTTTATTGGTATGGAAGCAAAGCTTGGATTACTCCCAGGCTTCTTCGAAGTCACACAGCTGGCTGAGGGCAAGTGCAATGCAACCGTGTAATTTGGCTGGTAATCTTCTAGGACATTTTGTGTTTTTTTGATCCAAAAGAAATTTTAGTAGACTCAGCTGAAATGAGTCTGTGACTATATAAATTAGAGCTTTGTGGACAGGAAAATACTTACTTTTCAAATTTATTTTTTAAATCTTATTTTATTGTACTAAAGGGCTTTCATTGTGATGTTTACAGATATGTGTATAATTTTTTTTTTTGCCAGTCCTGGGCTTGAGCTCAGGGCCTGAGCACTCTCCTTGGACTTTCTCAAGGCTACCACTTGAGCCTCAGCACCACTTCTGGCTTTTTTCTATGTATGTGGTACCGAGGAATTGAACCCGGGTCTTCGTGCATGCTAGGCAAGCAATCTACCACTAGGCCACACTCCTGGCCCAGATATGTGTATAATTTTTAAAAATCAAACTCACCCATCAATATCACTCTTTTTCCACCTCTCTCCCTTCCTCCTTCCCATTCTATCTGAATAGTTTTGGTAGGTCTTCCTATGTTATTTTCATATAAAATAATAAATGGATTGAAATAGCACATATGTGAAAATAACATTTTATATATGAAAATGATACATATGTGTGTATAGAGTAACTTCATGCTAAGCCCCCTAACTCTGCACCCCCCCCTTACAGTTTCTCTTACAGTCCCATCTGTTTGTGTTACATGTCTTCAGCTCTTGACTCCTCTGAGCTAAGCTGCTCTCTCTTGACAAGGGAGCCACAGTCGGATCAGTTTTCTTGGGAATGACAACATCTTGTTCTTCTTTACGGCTGAACAGCGTTGCTGTGTATATGTATGTGGTGGTTTGGTATCGAGGCTGATTCTTCAATGTGATGAATACTGCTGCAAGCACAGGAATGCAGGTGAGAGGACTGACACTCCCTCAGATCCAGGCCCCGGAGCTCGCGTCCTGAGCGAGGTCGTGTGGGAGGTGCGTGCCTGGTCTTCTAGGATGCTCTCCACCAGCCGCACCCCCCTGGCAAGCGTTTGTTTTCTCTGTGATTGCCCTCGGACCTGGATGAGATTTGCATTTCCTCTATGGCTGAGGGTGTTGGAGCATTTCTTTGTGTGTTGATAGAGCATTTGTACTTCTTCCAAAGAATGAGAACGAATCCATTTGCCCGTGTATGGATCGGATTCCTTATTCTCCTGGTGTTTATTTTTGTACTCTGGATGTTCTGGGAGTTCATCCTTGGATGAATAGCTAGCAAAGCTTTTCTCTCACTGTCTGCATCATGGCAGCCGTTTCCCTTGATACGCAGAAGCCTTCAAGTCGGACGCAATCCCATTGGTCAGAGTTGGCTCTTCATTTCCTGTGTGATGGAAGTTTCATCCAGGGGCAACTTGCCTGTGCATCTATCTTTAAATGATCACTGTTTTCCTGTGGTACACCCAAAGTTTCCAAGCCCCATTCACAGCGATTAAAAAAGAATGAAGTCATGTCATTTGCAGAAAAATAGATAGAACTCAAGCCCATCATTGTAGTAAGAGACATAAGCCAAGCTCAGAGAGAGAGACATGAAATGAATTCACTCAAACGTGGAATCTAGCTAGATCTAAATGAAAATAATAATGAAGATACAATTGTGAGACTGGGATTGCTGCTGAAAGTAGGGAAGGAAGGGTAAGAGGGAAAATGATTGAAGTGATATTATATATATAACATTTAAATACCTATTATATTAGCATTATATAGTTACATATATTATGTAGCATATAATCACATATAATTAACATTATAGTATATATTAACGTATATTGTATATAACATATATATATATATATATATATAGTATGTGTGTGTGTGTATGTGAGAAAGCATAATGTAACTTGATAAAAACCTGAATAGGCCAAGTGTGGTGGCTCACGCATGTAATCCTAGCCATTCAGGAGGCTGAGATCTGAAGATTGCAGTTCAAAGCCAGCCCAGGCACTAAAGAACGTGAGACTTGTCTCCATTTAACCACTAGAAAAGGGAAGTAGGGCTGTGACTCATTTTTGTGGATCATGGAGCTTGAACTAGTCCTGGTATTGTCTCTGAGCTCTTCAGCTCAAGGCTACCGACCTACCTTTGAGGAAAGCTCCACTTCCCACTTTCTAGAGGTTAATTGGAGATAAGAGTCTCAGGTCTGTGGGCCAGGAGATTGGCCTAGTGGTAGAGTGCTTGCCTAGCATGCACGAAGACCTGGGTTCAATTCCTTGGTACCACATACATAGAAAAAAGCCAGAAGAGGTGATGTGGCTCAAGTGGTAGAGCTCTCTAGTCTTGAGAAAACCCAAGGACAGTGCTCAGACCCTGAGCCCAAGCCCAGGACTGGCAAAAAAAAAAAAAAAGGGAGGGGGTGACAATGATCAAGATGCACCCTACTCATAAACGAACATAGTGAACTGAAATCCCTTTATACAATTATGTAAAAATAAAATGAATATTTTTAAAAAAAGAGTCTCAGGTCCTTTTGTGTCTGGGCTGGCTTTGAACCTTGATCCTCAGATCTCAGCTTACTGAGTAGCTCGGATGACAAGCGTGAGCCACCGTGCCGAGCACAACAAAACCACTTTTTACAATGAATATTTATTTGCTAGTCAAAATTAAGAATTAAGGAAAATACTATGTTTCAGGTCCAAAATTCTCTGTCAAGAATCAGACGCTGTAGTTGCGGGTGCGTTCGTTTCTGGGCCTTTTAATTTGATCTGTCACCTGTTTTTATACGGCTACTGTGGCATGCTTTCTTTTTCTTTGTTTTGTTTTGTTGCTCTAAATTGCTCTGGCCATTCGAGATCTTCTTTCATATGAATTTTAGAGCAGAAGAATGTCATGGTGAGAATTGTTTGGAATCTGTAGACTGTTTTCAGTGGTATGGTTATTTTCACAATGATAACTCTTTTTATTTTAAGAAGTTGTACAAAAGGTTTCAACAAGTCACCTTGAGAATTCTGTCCATCTGTGAACATGTAAAGCTTTCCTATCTTGTGTTTTCTTCAGATTTCTTCATTGTTTCATAGTTTTCCTTTATATGCCTAGTTCATACCCAGCTGTTTTATTATTTATACCCATCATTTTTCTGGTTTCCTTCTCTGCTAATTATTGATACATGGAAAAGCTGCTCATTTTTGTATGCTTATCTTACTAATTTAAGCATTGAAAAATAAGGAATGTTTCACAAATTTGTGTATTATTCATGCTAATCTTGTATTATTTCAGAGTTAGTATATTTCTATATGAATTTTTTTTAAATATTAGAGTTTGAACTCAGGGCCTTGAGGCATTCTACCCCTGAGCCAAGCCCTCCAGCCTTTTTTTTTTTGAACTGGTTATTTTTGAGTTAGGGTCTTGGTTTTCTCTGAGTCCTGGCCTGTACAAAGATCTTTTTAAATGCTTCTGGCATAGCTGAAATATCAGTGCACCCCACACCCTGCCTTTTCTGTTGCAAGTCTCGTGAGCTTTTCTTCAGGCTGACACGTGGCAGTTGTCTTTCCTGTCTCGTTGCCTGCAGAGATGGGCTGACAGGTCCACGCCCTCACACCCACCTTTTCCTGTCGAGATATGGGCTTGTATCCTCCTTGCCCAGGCTGGGGTCTGAACCCTGATGCTCTCCCAGCCTCTTGAGTGGCTAGGGTGACAGGAGGAGGTGTGGACCAATGTGGAGGCCGGGAGGGAAGAGGCTTTCTGTGCGAGGTGGAGAAGGCAGCCTGTCCCCAGAGCAGTGCTGCTGATGCCAGGTCCTGTCCACAGTAGAATAGTTGACATGGGAGACCCCACTGCCCTCTCTTCCATCGCCTGGGCCCCTTGGCCAGCCGTCTCCAGTGCCGTCCGTTCCCTTCTCTGAGGACCAGGCCCCTCGCCCAGTTGGCGTCCGGCCCACGCCGTCTCTGGCCCTCAGGATCTTGACCCCACATGGCTGGTGTGTTCTGTGAGTTGCCTTCACTAGGAGAAAAACGAAAATGTGCAGACACTTTTGTCTGTAGAAATGTTCCTTGTTACCCCCCCCCCCAAAAAAAATACGCCGTTATATCTTACAACTTCCAGCCGAATCTGTTCAGCCGCTGCCATGGCAACCCTTAAATAACATATTCCCGGCCCCCTCCCCCTCCCCCCAGCCGCCCTCCCTTCAGCCACTACACCTGCCAGTCAAGGAGCCTGCCTCTCTTACATCACACCCACAACGCGAAGATCCCAGGCAGAGAGACAGAAAATAACATCTCCGAACAATCTGCCTGTCATTTAGCAAGTGCTCCCATATAAATGTCATGGAAACAAGCTGTTCATGCAGAAAGAAGAGAGAGCCCTTGCTTTTCCTTGCAATTTTAATCCTCCTAATAAAGAGCAAATGTTAGGTGTTCGGAAACAAATGTCCCCAGCACTTGGCTGCCGGGGTCTTGGCCTCACCCAGCTGCAGGTTGGCCGGCAGCTTCGGTGCCTGGGAGCAGGCAGGGTGGATATGGCAGGGTGGCCATCAGGATGAAGAACTCAGGGCAGCAGGGGCTGGCTGCTACCACAGTGTTTTTCTGCTAATAAGGACCAAGGGCCTTTACTAGAACACTGAGTCCAAGGCCGACAAATTTCCATTCCATTCATACAAATTTAAAGGCATGTAAGACAAAATTCAATGGTTGCGAATTCCTCGTTAATTTTTACTTGTGCCAGACCTGGTTCTCGGACTTTGGGCCTCAGAGCTGGCATACTTTGAGATTTTTCCTCTCAAGGATGGCATTCTACCACTTGGGCCACAGCTCCACTTGTGGATTTTGTGGTGATGCCTTGGAGGTAGGAGACCCACATTCTGTCATGCCTGGGCTCACTTCAAATTGCAAACCTCAGATCTCAGCCTCCTGAGTAGCCGGGGTTATGGGTGTGAGTCTCTGGTGCCTGGCATGTATGTTAATCTTTTGACAGATGCCCAAACAAGGCTCTTCTCTTGGATCTCCATTATGAGTGAGAGGTTCATCTGTTCATCTGTTGCCACCTGAAGCCCCCTACGCTCAGACCCATATGCCAGGATTTGCTGGTTTGCTTAAGAAGTAGCACGTGTGTTTCGTGGTAATCTAGGCAGATGCGTCTAGCCTAGAGTGCTGGGCATGATGAGATTAAATTGTAGAAAGAAACTGCAGGGCCTCTGGAAGAGAAACTTCTGAAAAGGGAGAAATGAGACTCGCTGTAGGGTTCTGAGGAAGGGATGCGTGAAGGACCAGGACTTGAGGCTCTGTCTATGGAAGGGAAGTAGGGAGGTGATGGCCATACTTTCATAGTTTGCCACCAATAGACCCCATGAAAGGAACCAAGGCTGTCAGAGAGGAGAGTGTTCATTCCCCACTTACTACACCATCATCATCATCACCATCATCGTCGTCATCATCACCACCACCACCATCACCATCATCTTCATCACCATCATCATCACCATCATCTTCATCATCACCATCATCATCATCATCATCACCATCATCTTCATCACCATCATCATCACCATCATCTTCATCATCACCATCATCATCACCATCATCATCATCATCACCATCATCATCATCATCATCACCATCATCATCATCATCATCATCACCATCATCTTCATCATCACCATCATCATCATCATCATCACCATCATCTTCATCACCATCATCATCACCATCATCTTCATCATCACCATCATCATCACCATCATCATCATCATCATCACCATCATCATCATCATCATCACCATCATCATCACCATCATCATCATCATCATCTTCATCATCACCATCATCATCATCATCATCACCACCACCATCATCATCATCACCATCATCACCATCATCATCATCATCATCATCACCACCATCACCACCATCATCACCATCATCACTATCATCTTCATCATCTTCATCATCATCACCACCATCATCATCATCATATTCACCATCATCATCTTCACCATCACCATCATCTTCATCTTCACTATCATCACATTCACCATCTTCATCATCATCATCATCACCATCATCATCATCATCATCAGCATCATCATCATCACCATCATCACATTCACCATCTTCACCACCACCACCACCACCACCATCATCATCTTCATCTTCACTATCATCACGTTCACCATCTTCATCATCATCATCACCATCATCTTCATCATCACCATCATCATCATCATCATCATCACCATCATCTTCATCACCATCATCATCACCATCATCTTCATCATCACCATCATCATCACCATCATCATCATCATCATCACCATCATCTTCATCACCATCATCATCACCATCATCTTCATCATCACCATCATCATCACCATCATCATCATCATCACCATCATCATCATCATCATCACCATCATCATCATCATCATCATCACCATCATCATCATCATCATCATCATCATCATCATCACCATCATCTTCATCATCACCATCATCACCATCATCACCATCATCTTCATCATCACCATCATCACCACCATCATCATCACCACCACCATCATCATCATCACCATCATCATCATCATCACCACCATCACCACCATCATCACTATCATCTTCATCATCTTCATCATCATCACCACCATCATCATCATCATATTCACCATCATCATCTTCACCATCACCATCATCTTCATCTTCACTATCATCACGTTCACCATCTTCATCATCATCATCACCATCATCACATTCACCATCATCATCACCCTCATCATCACTGGTGTGGCCAAGACAGGAGCCATGACAGCACCACCATGTGGAATTTCAAAATGGGACCCACCACACATGCTCTGACTGAGAAAGGAAACAACTCAGTTCAAGAAGCCAGCAGCAACAAGGGAGCCACGTGCAGATACCAGAATCCTCCCAGAACGCCAGGCACCGGCGCCTCACGCCTGTCATCCTAGCTGCCCGGGAGGCTGAGACCTGAGGATCATGGTTTGAAGCCAGCCTAGGCAGCGAGATCTGAGATGCTCTTACCTCCAGTGAATCAGCAAAAAGCAGAAGTGGCTATGTGGCTTCAGTGATAGAGCACCAGCCTTGAGCTAGAGCACAAGATGCTGAGTATTAAGCCCCAAGACTCAGCAAACCCCACTGAATAAATAATGACAGTGACATATAGACAGACAGACAGGAGGCTGGGGGAATGGCTCTCCAGATCTTCAGTTTCCCCAAATAAGCCTGGAGAGTTATAGGCTTCTCACTTGGACACCGAGGAAGAACAAGGCACGTTTTCAGCTGTGAAGAATGGAAGGTGGCATCACGGCTAGGGCTTTTGTGGTGAGAAGGCTGCATGCTGATGAGAACTTCCTAGATAGAAAAATAATGAGACGTGTACAAGAGCGCCAGACTCAAGTACACGAGGGAGAAAAGGCCATAGCAGAGCAGGCTGGAGGAAGGAGAGAGAGCAGTAAGGCCAGACAGTGTATGGTCTAGTTGGTTAGTTAATGGTCGGTTAATTAATTAGTTGGTTAGTGGTTAGTTGGGTATGGGAAAGAAGAAAATGAAAGGCTAGAAAGGTTAGGCATACCTGTCAAACTAGCTACTAAGGAGGCTGAGATCTGAGGATCATAATTCAGTGTCAGACTAGGCGAGAAAAGTCTGGGAGACTTTTTTTTTTTTTTTTGGCCAGTCCTGGGCTTGAGCTCAGGGCCTGAGCACTGTCCTTGGACTTTCTCAAGGCTAGAGCTCTACCACTTGAGCCTCAGCACCACTTCTGGCTTTTTTCTACATATGTGGTACCAAGGAATTGAACCCAGGTCCTCGTGCATGCTAGGCAAACACTCTACCACTAGACCATGCTCTCGGCTGTGAGACTCTTATCTCCAATGAACCAACAAAAAGCCAGACGTGTAGCTGTGGCTCAAGTGATAGAACACCAACCTTGAGCGTCCAAGCTCTACTTTCAGGCCCTAGGATGAACACAGAATGGATGAATGAATGAATGGAGAAGAAAGCCCAGCATGGCTGAGAGTGGAGCTGAGCATGAGCCTGCCGGGGCTATGAGGGACAACCTGCGACCGCACCGGCCTTGCTCAGTGTGTGCTCCCACTTGTAAGAGACGAAAAAATCACACCTGTATCTTGAGCTTAATTCCTGATTAAATGACACATTCTATGTAGCATGGTTCAAAGGAGACTTGGAGTTGAAGAGGAATCCATTTGTGCATAAGGCCCATCCGGTGTAGAGAATGAAGATAAATGTGTATTTCGCAACAATTTATACTTCTTTGTGACGCAAGGAGGGTGCGTTCACACAAGATTTGTGCTGCGCCAATCAGCCAATGTCATGTCTTTTTAAATTTTACTGTGCCAGGGGCTTGTCCTCGGGGCCTGTGCTCTTGGCTGTTTTGTTCAAGCCTAGCGCTCTTCCACACCTCCATTTCTGGCTTTTTGGTGGCTGTTTGGATCCAAGAGGTGATCCTAGCTACCCATCGTGGGTAGGGAAGTTTGAACTTCAGTGCTTAGGTGTCAGTGTCCTGAGTACTTGAGTAAGAACTATTGTCAGTATTGAATTAGTCTCAATTCAGTGTTATCTGAATAGGCACAAATGTAAGAGAAGTAATTTGACGTGGTTATGGTTCTTTTACAAATACAAAGCGAGAGCAGATTTATAATGGGAAAAGATTAATGTTTGGAGACAAAAGAATACCTCACCCAGGTAAGCTGCAGTTGAAAGACTAAAAATAAGCCTATGAAGTTAAAACTAAAACTCACTTTCTCATCTTTCTTTCCCAAGAACGGAAATCCGTTATTCTTGTCCTTGTTTCTTAATTCTGGAGAGAGTGCTAAGTGATCAGTAAGAGGATAATTAGGGTTAATTGTATCTATTCTGCCTTTAGTCACAACATGAGTAGAATATGCAAGAGCTAATGACATCAAATTGCAAGAACAAATGAATCATCTTTACAAAAATTTCTTTCCTCTGCTACGCCCAGTGTTTACACCAAATGTATTCTTGTCTTGTGAACCCAGCAATTCTGGTTCTGTTTCTTGAAGCATTCTTTCTGACAAGGTAGAATTCTGAGGTTCATTTGCCTTGGCAGTCCCTGTCCCCAAGCAGCGTTGTCGTTTCCTTCCAGCGCAGCTTGTACTGGGAGGTAGGCGTGTGTGAGTGTGGTTAGCCCTCGCTCGCCCGCCAGTGGTCAGGGCGTGTGTGCGTGCGGTCAGTCGTGCTGCTCAGTGGTCAGGGCGTGTGTGCGTGTGGTTAGCCCCCACTGGTCAGGGCAGTCGGGAAGGGTGAGTGGTTCACATGCATTCTAGATCAATTGCACTCTTTTATAGCTGTGTCCTCGGAATGTTTTCTTTCCATCACCTATAGATAATCATGGTGCACGTTATTTTCTCTACTGAATGTGCAGTGTGAACCAAATATAGCACCATAGTTTTTTTGGTTTTGTTTTTTGTTTTTTTGCAAAAGAATACTGGTTTTTTTTCCTTTTAGAGTTGGTCTTGGGAGTTGAACTCGGGGCCTTGAGTACTGTTGCTGAGCTTTCTGAATGCGATTGTTCAGGTCTAGCTAGTCGTGCTCTACCACCACTTGAGCTATAACCCCACTCTGGCCTTCTGATGGGAACCTTGTGGCACCAGAGTGTCATGGTGGAGAGTGGGCAGAGGGGGGCGGCGCCTGGAGGAGGGGTCTTCCTGTGTAGACAGGCCAGCAGGTTGGGTTTGGAGCCGTGCTCTCTAACTTGCCCTCAGCCACCGCAGCCTCCAGAGCCCCTGGGCCAGGGAACTGCACGGGGCTGGGCTGCAGCTCAACAGCAAAGCACTTGCCCGGCAACTGCGCTGTTCCAGGTTCCACGCCACGACTGGGTGACGAGCCAAGGCCACCCTCACCGTGGCTGGGCTGACAGTGCACCCTTGCTTTACACAGATAAACCACGACCACCCCTGTCTAGCCCCAGCGACACTACACAGACCAGGGGACCATGCACTAGGAGGTGAGCTGACTCTATGCAGGTGGACGCAAACCTGTAAATATGCATCTTCTAAGTGTACTGCAGGGGCCTTCAGTGTGCTCTGGGAAGGAAAGTGAGAAATCCCTTCCTGAGGCCTTTGGCATTCTGTAACGCGCATTCACAGACTGTGGTCGTACCTTGACACTCCCATCAGTGGGGATAAAATGCGGTTGTTTTGCTTCAGTATTGGGACTTGAATTCAGGGCCATCTGCTTTGCTTAGCTTTTGTGCTCAAGGCGGAGGATCTACTATTTGAGCCACACCTCCATTTCTAACTTATTTTTTGCCTGTTAACAAGATAAGAGTCTCAGATTTGTCTGCCTGGGTTGGCTCAGAGCCATGGTTCTTAGATCTCAGCCCCCTGAGTAGCTGGGGTTACAGGTGTGAGGCACAGGGACCTAGTGAGGAACGGAAGGGTTCTTGGAAGCACGTGTGCCATTTTGGGTCCATATTCTGGTTTAATAGCCTGATGTTCCACATTACCTGGAAGTAAAGAATGGGGAGGAGGACAGGAAACAGAACAAAGAACAGTGCCTTTAGCTGGGTCAAGTCACCACAAGGAGAAAACAGCCACATGTCGGGTGTGTGTGTGTGTGGGGGGGGGGGTGAAGAGGCGCACTTGACAACCAGCCCGTCACTCAGGCAGCCCTCATCCGACATCAACCGTCATCCCACCTTGATGAGAACGGCACGGTGCGGCTGTGGTGCAAGGGAGCAAACTAGGCTGTGCAGAAAGTAACATTTTCTTTTTTATTATATATCATATAATGTAGTAGTAAAGTTTGTTTGAAGTGCATGAATAAAAAGTTAGTGAAATTAGAGGAGGGACAATCTATAATAGCAATAATTAGGTGCATTCCCTGTGTGTCTCAAAGAAATTAAACCAAAAAGAGAAAAGAAGGAAAAAAAAAGTTTTCAACTCATTTTGGCCTAAAACTTAGTGTAGTTCAGGTTCCCAAGATTCTGACATCAGAACTCGGGCAACGCTGATTAGAACCATAGGGGCTTTACAATAAAAGCTAAAATATTGACCATATGATGGCAAAAAGTCTTCGTCTGGGATTGGCGCTCTCCTCTAGCTGCTCTCGGATGACGTCGGGGGCGCCGTGGAGGAGGATCTCCGCCTCCCGGACGAGGGCCGAGGGCGGTCGGCCTCGTAGGCCACCGGCCTGTCATAGCTGTCCACCTGGGCCTCGATGAAGTCTCTCTGCTGCTGCCGCAGGGTCTGGCTGATGAGCCCCGGGAGGGCGTGGATGCTGCCGATCAGAGTCTCTAACTTTGTTTCCAGGGTCAGGATCCTCTTCTCAAAGTCCTCACTCCTCTCGTTCAGGTCGGAGATCATGTCATACATGATATTCTGGGTCTGGAGGAAGAGAAGGAGGGCGGTGTAGACAGGCACTGGCGGGCTACGCCAGCCCTGGAAACAGGTGCCAGCTCTCCTCGCTGGGGACCGTGCAACTTGTGGCTCAACGGACAATCTGCCTGAGGAATGCACGTTCCAGTCTGTTCCACACTGGGGTTCAGCCAGGAGACGGTAGGCACTCACCTGGTTCCTGCCACAGTCTGGAACAGTTAGGCCGAATGACGTTAGGTATTAGAGAGACAAATGCAAATTCTATATTGTGTGTATAGGTGAGTTTTAATGGCTGTTAGGCAAGTGAGCACATGAAATTCATTTCCAATGTGTAGTAGTATGAGGGCAATGCCCTCCCCCCACTTTTCCTTGTTTGGTCAGTTGTAGGGCTTGAACTCTGGGCCTGGGTGCTGTCCCTGAGCTCTTCAGCTCAACGCTGGCACTCTACCACTTGAGCCACAGCCCCACTTCTGGTTTTCTGGTGGTTATTTGGAGAAAAGAGTATCACAGACTTTCATGCCTGGGCTGGCTTTGAACCTTGATCCTCAGATCTCAGCCTCCTGAGTAGCTAGGAGAACAGGTGTGAGCAATACCATGTGTTTTATGTGTGTGCCAATACTGAAACTTAAACTTGGGCCTTGCATTTTTTTTTTTCTTTTCTGGGTAAGCAGAGTCTCATGGATTTTTCTGCCCTATGCGGCTTTGGACCACAAGCCTCAGGTCTCAGCCTTTTTTTTTTTTTTTTTTTTTTTTTTTTGCCAGTCCTGGGCTTGAGCTCAGGGCCTGAGCCCTGTCCTTGGACTTTCTCAAGGCTAGAGCTCTGCTACTTGAGCCTCAGCACCACTTCCGGCTTCTTTTTTTCTATGTATGTGGTACCGAGAAATCGAACCCGAGTCTTCATGCATGCTAGGCAAGCACTTTAACCACTAGGCCAAAATCCTGGCCCCAAGGTCTCAGCCTCTTGAGTAGTAATGAGGATTATACATGTGTGAGCTCCTGCTGCCCAGCCTTCGAGTTGTTTTGTTTTGCTTTGTAATGTCAATTTTCTACCGTTCTCAGTTTGTCTTTTGAAGAACACTATCAGTCTATGAGTCTCAAAGACTCAAGGCCTGCTGCATGCATACCAGTGTGACGGGAGCATCCAGAGATGTCACCTTGCCTCTGAGTCCTGCACTTTATGGATTTCCAGTTTGGAATACTGTGAGCAGGGGGGCTGGACATGGGGTGAGAAGAGGTGAGAGGTGTAGCAGATACATTCCAGCTGGGCCCTAGCTGAGGGTGCCTGGTTGGCTGGACTGGTCCACTAGCAAGCCAGCAGGCCCGGGTTCCTTCCCAGCATGGCCAGCGGCCAGCCGTGGGCACTTCCAGGGACACAGCGCGAGGGGTGGGGCTGGCACGGCTCTGACTCACCTTGGCCAGATCCACCAGGGTGTTCGCCTGGTCGTTCAGTTTCCTCTGCTCCATTTTTACACTTCTCAATCTAAAAGACAGAATGTGAAGTCAAGCAAGCTGCCTTCCCCTGGTGGCCATGTCATGGCTTCCAAACAGCATGCACCAAACCCACAAGAGCAAGGAACTGCATGGAGAATGCCTGGGCTGCCGGGGAGGCCCGTCCCGGCCATGTGTCTGTACAATGAGGAGCATGCGTTCTCAACACCGCAAATAAAAGGAAAGGAAAGGAGAGCAAGAGATGAGATGTCCTCCAGACAGCTAATTACCGTCAGTGGAATTCAGAAAGGCTCAAAAAGGGGTTTTCACCATGAGGAGAAGCCAGAAACATTCCTTCAAGCCCCAGTATCATGACAAATAGACATAGGAAGAGAGTTTGCAAAGCGATGGGATTTCGTCACGCCTTCCTATGCCTAGGTGACTGGATACGGGTGTGAACCCTGTTTAGTCTGAGATGAGTCGGGTTAGGTATCGAACCTGATGAGGCAGTGATAAGTGAGATTCTTATTAGCAAAGACCAAACTTTTATTCAACCAGCAGCCAAGGTAACTCAAAATACATAGTAAGTTCTCTTATTCTTCAATGGTTCCTCTGGGACTTTTTTTTTTTTTTAATCTTAAACAATTTTGAAGGGACGCCAGCCTATTTCCTTTGGAGAAACGGTTGTTTTTTAAATTAGAGAAATTAAAGTCTGACACAATGTCTATCTGTAAGGGTGCTTTTAGTTATTTCAAAACCATTGTATACACCCAACTGACCTCAAAACACTTTTTTTTTTAAATATTCTGAATGAGAACTCAGTGTTTTTATTTTTTTTTCTTTTTGGTCAATGGTGGGACTTGAACTCTGGGCCTAGGCATTATCCCTGAGCTCTTCAGCTCAAGGCTACTGTCCTACCCCTTGAGCCACAGCGCCACTTCCGGTTTTCTGGCGGTTAGTTGGAGATACGAGTCCCATGGACTTCAGGTTCTTTAGTGCCAGGGCCGGCTCGGAACTGCAATCCTCAGTTCTCAGCCCCTGAGCAGCTAGGATTACGAGTGTGAGCCACCACGCCTGGCCATCTGTTTGTTTTTTTAAAAGCATACCTCTTCTGTGTTTACTATGTCTGAGAACTAAAGACTTACTCCAAAGGATATGTCTTCCCCAAGCTACTTAATGAGAAAGGTGAAAAAAAATCATGCTCACTCTACTTTGCCAAGGTGGCGAGCCATTTTAGAAGGTAGAGTTTTTAATGTAGAAAGGTATACTTTCTTGTATTTATTACTTTTAAATCATTCACAATCATCTAGAACTAACTCTAACTCACAGGGCAAGATTTTACTGCCAGGAGACCTTGTAACGCGTGTTTGTGTCCTCAGGGATTTAGGGACCGGGGCGGGACCCCAGCTTCCCCCCCACCAGGAGGAAGGAAGTGGCCCCAAGTGGAGTGGAACTGAAAGGATCATCATCCACCCTGAAGGGTCTCAGTTCCTAGCTCATGACCGCGAGGGCCGGAGTCATCTGACTCCTTAGAATGTGCTTCTAAGCACGTCCAGGGATGGACGGAGCTCTGGTGGAAAAGAAACGCGCACGTACCGACAGGTGTCTCTGTTCACGTGCTCTCGAGAGATGGTCTCTCTGTGTACTCACTTGGGCAGGGGCAACAGACACACAACTCCCTGAATGTGTGTGGGCCACGACAGAGTGGGGTACCCTGGCTTCAGCTTCCTGGGTGGAAGGACGTGTGCGTGCCAGACCCAGCTGAGGGCTAGGGTATATGGAGTCAGAGTCACCCTACAGGATTTGAAGGAACGCTTTTTTTAAAATGCCAGTCTTGGGGGTTTAGACTCAGGCACTGGGTACTAACCTTAGGCTTTCTCAAAGCTGGCGCTCTACCACTTGAGCCTCAGCACCACTTCCAGTTTTCCCTGTGTATGTGGTACCAAGGAATTGAACCCAGGGCTTCGTGTCTGCTAGGCAAGCACTCCACCACTAGGCCATGTTCCCGACCCCTGGAGGAACACTCTTAGGGTAATAAGGCACCAACAGTACTGATGGGAAAAGCTTCCTCCAGCCTTTATCACTGCAAGAGCAGGGGGGCACTGGGAGGCCGCGTGCCTCTCCGGTTCTGACCTTCCCTTTGGGACCGGCCACTCTCTCCTTTTAGAGAGCAGGAGAGGCTGGGATCTCAGTCCAGGTTTCTACAGACTTCTAGCTGTCCAGCCAGTGGCTCAGCTGAAAGATATTTTGTTATGGAAGGGACCTCTTTTGGCAGTGAGTGTCATTTTTTTGGGGGGGGGTGGTAGGGATTTGTATCCAAAATGAAGAGTATTGGGGCTCTGCGCCAGATGTTTTCAGTGATCGGTGAGTAAAAGGGAAGCCTTGAACTGTGGAAACCAGAGGGAGGGGGCGGAGGTTTGGCTAGTGGAAGTGGATGGCTTGTGTTTAAACAAAGGGGCCTAAGGGGTCTCTCCCGAGGAGGGCAGGGTCTGGTTGTGTCTGACAGTAGAATTTTGCCCCTTTTGTTTGCTACTAGTCAAGAAGTGTGACCCTGCCTGGCAGGAGGCTCCTTCGCGCCCCCGGGCTTGCATGGTTTTGCCCTTGCACAGCCTGCGCTGGGGTCGGTAGATGGACAAGTCCATCTGAGCTGCCGGAATAAAAGGTAACATGCAGAGCGGTGCATATTACTCTCTCCCCCGCCCCACACACGAAAGGAATAAGACACGTATGCTGATGTCTTCCTTGTGAACTTCATGTATCACAGGAAAATATCATGGGCCATTTTGGATCACATTTCCACAGCAGCAACCAGACGACTAAAATTCACAAAGAAAGGATCCGCTTGGGTGCATGCAGCCAGTCGGAAACTCTGCAAATGTGGAGAGAGTGGCGGCTCACGCAACTTACTTCCGAGCTCTATTTTCGTTTGGTCGGAAAAAAAAAAAAAAAGACAAAAGAAAAAGAAACTGTAAAATATTCTGAAACGGAAAAAAAAAAATCACAGCGCTGAGTTCAGTCCGGCACAGGAGGCTCTATTCATTTGAGAGAAGACCCTGTTAACTCTCCATCCTCTGTCACTGGGCAGCAGGCCCTGCCTGCACTCGCCACCCTCCAGATCTGGACGTGAGCAGGAGTATCACGCCTGGGGCTGGCCTGGCATCAGGACGTTCAGGTGAGCAACTGTAATCATTTTCCTTTTCCTTTGCTAAAACAATATAGTGAGAAAAAGGCCAATGCTCTCAATAAAGCAGAGCATCGTAATGTCTCACCGTCACCCTCTGTGATGATGACAGGCCTTACAGAGACGAGTGGGTGACGGGTCCACACTGGAGACGGAAGGAAGACATTCTGGGTAAGAATGAGTGGAGAGTGAGAGGAAGAGTTCCCTCAGTGGCAGGGCGGGAGGATGCCCAGCGGACAGAGAAGCACAACTGAGCCTGAGCCAGCAGAGTGCCGGGGAGTCCTCACATGAGCTGCGAGGGTGTGAGCTGCGCGAGGCTGCCCCAGCCACAGTCCACGGTGGCGAGCGGTGAAGGCCTAGCCCTTTGTGCCCTGCTTCTTCCCCATTCACACCCAGCCCGCAGAGACAGACTCAGCTTGGTCTGGGGTGACTATGTGGCTGCTTTAGTACAGAACAATTCGGAACACACCTGAGCGCTGGAAGCTCACGCACGGTCCAGGTGCACACTCCACAGAAGCCAGAGTCACCGGGGGATTGCGCTGTCAGGACTCGAGAGAGCGGGCTCTGGAAAGCTCTGGGGAAATTCTTCACGGCCTCCGTCCGCTCGACACGCCCTGTAGGGCACCCCTGTAGGATTTCCTTTGGACAGGGCTTTTTTTTTTTGGCCACTCATGGGGCTTGAACTCAGGGCCTGGGCACTGCCCCTGAACCTCTTTGTGGTCAAAGTTAGCGCCCTACCACTTAGAACTACAGAGCCACTTCCAGTTTTCTCGTGGTTCATTGGAGGGAGGTAAGAGTCTCATGGACTTTCCTGCCTTGGGCTGGCTTTGAACCTCAGTCCTCACACCTCAGCCTTTGGAGTAGCTTAGATGACAGATGTGAGCTAGCAAGGATAGTTCTTGAAACCAGCTTTCCTACAGCGTGGGCTTTTTTCTTTTCTAATTTTTTTTTCTTTTTTTTGTGTATGTGAGTCATGGGGCTTGAACTCTGGCCTGGATGTTGTCCTTGAGCCAAGCCCCACTTTCTGTTTTCTAGAGTCTCAGGTCCTTTTGTTCCCCGGGCTGGCTTTGAACCTTGATCCTCCCATCTCAGCCTCCTGAGTAGGATGACAGGCGTGAGCCAACATACCTGGCTTCTCTAATAAGTTTGAAAAGTTTTTGTAATAGAACAGCAAAGTTTATATAGTGAAGAGATACCCTTGCATTCTCCCAAGCTTTTACCTGTAAGTACATTCAGAACTTATAAGAAATATCCACCACGGGAATTAATACCCATCGTTAGGGACCGATATGGAGCTGGACTACATAAACGGTCACAGTGTGATACTGAAGTTGGTACTGAGCATATCCAAGGCAAATCACACAGGGCTGAAACGGGACGCGTGGCCAGCCAAGACGGACAGGCCACACTTCCCTTGCTGGCTGTCTCCTCAGGTGTACAGAGGTAAGCTGAGGGTGGAGACGCTCACATACAAACACTCGCCCCTCCACGGCGAGTGAGGCGGGGTTACGGGGCAGGGCAGGGGTGTGGGGGGAGGCCTGGTGAGCAGGGAGGGACCTGAGCCCTTGCTCTCCTGGGCTGGCCCTCACACCCTAGCGACAGGAAGAGCACAGCGCTGTGCCTCGTTTAACTGTAGACGTAAAGGAAAAGCACCAGCACCTCCTCAAAAGTTTCTGGTGACCAAGAGGGTGGGACGTGAGCAGCCGTGCTAGCGTGCATCTGCCTTAGGCCCAGAGACCTGGGCTCTGTGTCCACGAGGAAGGCAGCGCTGCCGGCGGGAAGGGGCGGTGTGCCTCCTCTACAGCTCAGAGCCAGTTCGTTGGGTGGACGGCAGTGCTGGTCTCGTGGCAGGGAGCTCCATCTGTCTGAGGGGTTCTAGCCTCACAATGCTCCTGTCCTGTGCTAGCTCGGCCCCAGGGAGACAAAGAGCCAGGATCTACGCCGCTTCGCAGGGATGCCCTTGCTCATGTCTGCCCATCACCGGAGCAGAGACCCACACAGCCAGTGCTTTACTGTGCAGACACCTCTGCTGGAGGAGAAAGACCCACGTTACAATAACTCTTTCTTTGAGGTAAACACCATGAAACAGGAGGCGGGGCTGGAGGTAAGTACTTACTGAGGTAAGCTCAGAGGACATGAGAACAATAACAATGTGAAAACTGACAAGGGACACGTGGCTGCAGACAACCCCGTGGTCCCCGCTGAGGCGGCATCGGATACTCAGTTACTAAGACAGATGACTGCGCTGCAATCCCTATAGACATTTGATGGTATGTAGAAAGCAAATACGTGGGTAGATGACCCCATTTAACCTTTCCGGATTTTTGCATAGGAGCTAACCATCCTGGAACCAACAGGATGAATAAAGCAGGGCATATACGCCTAATAGAACTGAGTGTCCTCAAGAAAGAAACCGACATCTGTTCTACTCATGAATTTTAATCAAAAAGGAGCTAAAACTTTTCTTCAGGAAACAATAACAACCACACACCCCAATAACAGTGTTAGCCTCGAAAGCCAAGCACAGAGCAAGCAGGATAAACATGAGGACTGGTACTTACTGATGAATAGCTTGCAAGAATTTTCGCTGGTGCTTCCTCACTTTTGCGTGGTCTATCTTCTTCACCAGCTTCGTGTTTTTGTAAATGAGCCATGTTTCCCTGAGCACGTTGGCAGCTGCATTTTTCACCTGTTTAGAAAAACGAGAAGAAGCGGCCACGGGTGAGTGTCACAGCAGAATCCGAGCCGGCGTGGGGCGGAACGACCGTGCGTCTTGGATTGTGCCTTTGAGGAAGTGTGTGCCAGCGCGGAGCCACCTGGAAACGGGAAGTTAGGGAGGTGCCGCTGAAGCCTAGCCTCGTGTCTCAGGAAACTTGCTTTCCTTTTCTGCATCCCGAGAGGCCGGCCGGCCGCCCTCCCCACGCGCTCATTCCCTGGAGAGAGGCGACACCCAGCAGGCCCCGTGAGCCTCACCCCTCACTAGTGCTGACTGGCCCTGGGTGGAGCCGGGGCACACTTCCATGGCCCCAGGCCTCCCTGTGCCCGCAGTGACCGAGCGCCTAGGGGCTGTGCTGGTCTACACTTGAATGATTTGATTTCCTTGGGAATTCTAAATGACCACGTGCAGCCTCAGCAAGAAAGACTTGCTTTCTTGATGGAAGTCTTCAAAAGTAACTCTTGGAAGCAGATGAGCTAGTCAGGACGTTTCTAGAAGCTGGGTGAGCTGCAATGGCCAGCTCTCCCTAGGACGACTGCCAGCCTTGTCGGAATTCAGTGTCTCAAGTCACTTCTGACTTCCTCGCACTTGTGAGATTTACGGTAAGGAAGCGTCCCTGGCTTTGTAGAAAACGTGGCCCTGAGCTGGCATTCCCTCTGCACCTTTACCGATAGCAGGATGGTGACTGATGATGCTGAGATTTCTTCTTTGGCGAAATTGCCTGGTTTGGCCAAACCAGGCAGGAACAGCAGGCTCCTTTCCCTTCTGGAAGCTTCCTTTGGGGAGGGGCTTTGGTGCACACACCTCTCTTACTCTGTCTTGTCCCGTACCCCAAACACTGACGAGCCCCGAGGGGGGACTCCACCTTCACACTCACAAGCAGGGAGCGTCGCCTGTCGCAAGGTAAGGGAGCGACGGCTGGAGTGGCCAGGACACTGGATGGGAAGCAGGCAGTAAAACCTGATGGGCGGCAGGCACCAGGCGCCACACAGAGGTGGGGCTGTGGTTCAAGCGGTAGAGTGCCGGCACTGAAAGGCCCTCAGTTCATGTCCCAGTGCGGTCTCCAAAGGTCCAACACAAAACGGTAGGGAGGAGGGCCAGGAGCATGGCGCCGTGGTAGATAGAGTGCTCACCTAGCATGCATGCAGCCCTGGGTTCCATTCCTCGGCAGCACGTACAGGCCCTAAGTTGAAGCCCCAGGGTGATGGGGAAGGCTCGGAAGTTAGATGAACACGGCGTTCACTTGGATTGCTAGCCACCAACTGCCAGTTTCCAGGGACTTCTCAAGTCTCAATTCACTGCCTGTCTTCAGTGCACTGCATCCAGACAGAGGCGGAAGGGCTCTGACCAAGAACAGAGGCCTCCTCGCTCCCCCAGGCTCAGGATGGAGAATACAAACCCTACTGGCTTCTAACACAAGAAAAATCTGTCCCAGAATTGAAACCAAGCAGCCAGTCAACTAACAAAACTACTTCCTCTCTCACTCAGCTGTCGCTTTTGTGTGTGTGTGCTGGGCATTGATCGTCCCTGGGCTTTTTTTGCTCAAGGCTGGCACTCTACCACTTGAGCCACAGCTCCACTTGTGGCATTTTGCTGGTTACCTGGAGAGGCGAGTCTCGCGGACTTTGTTTCCTGGGCTGGCTTCGAACCTTGATCCTCTCAGAGTTGGGAGGACAGGTGTGAGCCAGCGCCAGCTTCAGCTCTGTTTCTGATGGCAGGTCTCACCCTTCTTCAGGTGGAGGGACAGACAGACGACAGGGACAGACTGGCTCTACCGCTTGCTGCTGCAGTCTAGGTGTGCGCCGTGGAGAATCTGTGCACAGACGTGCCTGGAGATTTGCAGGCCTCCATGGGGTGGAGGGGAAGGCTGATCTGGAAGGAATGTCGCTCGGTTTCTCAGGTAAGGACTCTGCATGTCGTGGCCAGCACTTCCCTGGCCTTTCTGTGAACTCAGGTCGAATCCCTACACTGCCTGGCCTGGGGCTTCGTGCACAGCTTGGGTGAGACAGACGTGTGCGCTCTCTAAACCAGGCACCATGGCATCTGTAACTGATAGGTCACAGCCAGAGCCAGGGTCAGGCATATTCCCCTCTCTGCTGAGTGTTCCATATCTCGGCTCTGCATGGCTTCATGGGTGTCCACAGGCAAGGTCAGCCGAGGGCTGAATCTTGGGCCTTGCTGCCCTCTGATGGCGCCAGGCTGTGGATGATGGACGGCTTCGTCAATCCATTCCAACGCGCCCGCAGGTCGCTGTGCGCTCCAGTGGGGTCAGAGTCACTCCAGAGCCATCGGCTGGGCCCCATCTGCCACCACACGGAACTGAATTCCTATTTCAAAAGACAGGGCTCAAGGTTTGCCCCACACGAGCGAGGTCTGGCTGATGAGCGGGAGCAGATCAACCCTAATACAGGCAGACGAGAAGGGACAAAAACACCCGCTCCACCATCGTTCAGCCGAGCCTTGAAAGGCACCCAGGAAAAATGAGAAAACACAGAGCCGGGAAAGCAGCTGCTGAGCACTCACCCACAGTCCCAGGAGTGTAAGGAGATGCGCTTGCTAAGCGCTTAGGAGGCGGCACTCGAGTGGACACTCGTAAGCAGTAAGAATGCTTTACGTCTAGGAGCGCTTTTGAACGCCTCTTTCCTTACAGTGCCAGGCTTCTGAATACCCAGGAAACATTCCAGGACAGGGCGAGGGGAGAGCCTGGGGGCTGCTGCTGCCCGATTCCACAGAGCCTACAGGCCCCGTTCCGTCCCTTTTCTTCAGCCCTGGGAAGGCTCCCAAGGCCAGCATGCACGCTGCTCCCATCCACTGCGGGCAAGGAGACAGCAGGGAGCACTGCCTCGGAAGTGTGGGCCTTTGAGTGGCACAATGGGTTTGAACGCCCTGGGCCTCTTACACTTACTTGTTAGGCAGGAGCTGGCCCTGCCTTGGCACGCTCCACCTGTGTGAGGAGGGGCCTCCAATCACTGCCCCACTGTCTCTCAGCCGCTCGCATGGCCAGGGCTACTCACTGTCACCTCACTTACAATAATTACAAATACGCTTGATAGCAACTTATATTTCTACTCAGAGGTGGCTGAAATCTGAGGGCTGTGGTTTGAAGCCAGCCTGGGTAAGGAAGTCTGTAAGAGTCTCACCTCCAAGTAGCCAGCAAAAAGCTGGAAATGGAGCTGTGGCTCAAAGGATAAAAAGTGCCAGCTTTGAGTGAAAAAGGGTTCAACAGCGACTAGGCACCAAGTTCAAGCCCCAATACCAGCTTTCACACACACCCACACACAAGAATTTCTATCGTGTGATGTAGGCCAATCTACACATGTCTAGAACGCCTTGCTTTTTGTTTCTTTTCACCATGGAGGTAGTTTGTGGACCAAACTGTGCCCTCCTCTGAGTCCAGTCACTTCTTTCCTGGGCACAGCCAGCCCAGTGACGTGACAGACTGTCAGCTGTGTTGTGTGTGTGTGTGTGTGTGCCATCTTCAACCTGGGTACCAGTGGGGCAGTTTTGAATTGCAGAATGTAATGCAAATTTCCACTGTTACCTAGAACAAATCTCCCTCAATGCTGGCACATAAAGAATTTGTGTTTTACTTTCTGTGAGTCTTTTACTGGGTCAGTGTAGTCACACAGGGACGTGATTTCTATATAAAACTAGTTCCCCTGGAAATTTGCATGCAGCGAGTATTTTTTTCATAGTAAGAAGACCTACACTAGGAGAAGGCTTGAAAAGTTAAACTTATTCTTGGGAAATAACTCATTATTTTAGTGTGTTCATAGTTGTTTTTGTCTATGGAATTATATTCTGATTTCAGAACATTTTGACCATTGACCCTGTTATTTCTCCTACGTAGTATTTTAGAGAATCTTTTTTTTTTTTTTTTTTTGCAGTCCTGGCATTTAAACGTAGGTCCTTGAGCTCTGTAGGCAAGCCCTTGACCCCTGACCTGTGCCTCCAGCTCTTTTTGATTTTGTTATTTCTCTATTAGGGTCACGCTTTTCACCAGGGCTGGCTGGGACCACAACCCTCATACTCTTTACCTCCTGAGCAAGTTCTAGGCGGGAGCCACTGTGCCTGGTGAGTGTATTTTTTAATCTTACCTTAACTATATTCAGCTTTTAGATGTTTCCTTTTTGTTGTTGCTGCTTTCGTGGGGTTGGGGATTGAACCCAGAGCCTCGAGTATGCTGGGCAAAGAGCTGTACCGCTGAGTTACATCCCACCTTGACTTTCAGGTCCTTACAAAGTGATTATTCAGCGTTTTAGACTCGTAGTTAAAAAGTCAAACTTATGTACACAGGTAACCAAATGGAATCTGAAACTCAGGTGAGTCTGATGGCTCTGCATGGGACAGTGAAGCAAAGCTAGGTGAAAGGTTTGTGGTTTTACTCGTTGTGATGGGAGAGCCATCCCAAGTGAGGAACCTGTTACACTCTTGTGACATTTTGCCCCCAAACACAGATCTGTCAGCAAACTTGCCGTATGGATAGGCTCGAGTCCCAAGAAACAGCGAAAGAGCTGCACATTTAAGGAAGCATACCTAGACAAGAGAAAGAAGGATGGAATCTCTTCATGGAAAGCTTCCGGTGGTGTATTTATTCCCCCTTCCCCCCACCCCCGGGCCATCCAGAGGTTAACCTACTGCATGTGAGACGACACTCAAGTTAACACCCACATCAAATAGACTAAAGCCATGGCTCACGCCTGTAGTCCCAGCTACTCCGGAGGCTGAGATCTGAGAATCATGGTTCAAATCCAGCTGGGGAAGGAAAGTCCATGAGATTCTCACCACCAGTGAACCGCCAGAAAACAAGAAGTGGCTCAAAGTGGTAGAGCGCCAGCCTTGAAAGAGCTCAGTGACAGCACCCAGGCCCGGGGTTCAAACCACACGACTGACCAACAACCACAACGGCAATCCAGAACCAAAAGACACTCAAAGCTAAAGGGAACCTTCCTCTACGACATTCTTAAGGTCTCTGCACTGGGATTTGGCCATTTCAAGTGACCAGCTAACAATAATGTCATTCACAATACTGGTCTCCCCAGGAGAGAGGAAAGGCTGCACGCCACACGTGGCACTCCTGTCCTCCCAGCACCCCCAAGAGCTGGCCGAGGGTCAGGGGAAGGACGTCTCGCCCACTGGCCTCACCAAGTCCAGAGTCATCTAGCTGCGATCGACCCTGACCAAATGCCCACGCCACCCCACGAGCAGTTTGCGGAGAAGGCCCCGCCTTTCCAGCTGTGGCCGCCTACTCACCCTCTTGGTCAGCTGAGTGTCCATCATGAAGTTGTGGACGTGCTTTTCTGCTTTGGTAAGTTCTAGTTTCCGCGCCACCACAGCCACCACCAGCGCTGTGCAGCCCGCACCCTGAGGACAAGCAGAGGACAGAGAGGTCACCACGCCTGCCCGCGGCACTGCCACTCAGCACCCAGCTGCTGTCCCTTAGCTTTTTCGTGCAAGGCGGGTGCTCTGCCACTTGGCCCCACAGCTCCACTTCTGGCTTCTTGCTGGTTAACTGGAGATGAAAGTCTCGGGGCCTTTCCTGTCAAGGCTGGCTTCAAACCCTGATCCTCAGATCTCAGCCTCTTGAGTAGCTAGGATGACAGGCTGAGCCACCGGTACATTGCGCTTACCAGTGAATATTTATAAACAATGTTTCTAACTTGATAAAGTAATATGCCAGATTTACGACCTTAGTGTGCCTAATTTAAGACAAGAACTGTAATCCTAACAGGAATAAATGGCCAGAAAATACCTTGCTGAGCTGTCGAGAGATTTCTGTAATTGCACAATCAATCTGTCCTGTAGAACTGTGTGTAGATGCGGGGAGAAAAGACGGGAAGGGGTAAAGGAGCACATTGTCCACACAGCATGTTTCCAGTTATACTTTTTAGAAAAGCAAGCCACACTGGAGAGAGAGGGAAAGAAGGCAGCTCTCCTTGGAAAGAGGTTATTTCTAAGCAGTTGCAGCACTGGTGATTTTTTTTAGGCACTAAATGCATACACAACAGTTTCTAAAATTACAATTTGTGGCTTAAGAAATGGCTAACCCCTTGGTACAGAAAAAGCCAAGCAAACATACAAGGCCCAAAACAAGAATTATCTAACCTAACTTTTTCCTATGACATTAACCTTTAAAAATCAACCCAGGAAAGTGTCCTTTCCTATAACTTGTGTGTTACAACCGACAATTGTCAGTAAATGTGACTTGGCTGTGGGCCAGGCAGGGTGTTAGGGACCGGTGGGCTGAGTGCTCAGCTCCCCTTCCCCACCTGTGTTCTTCCTGCATGTGTCATACC
This sequence comes from Megascapheus bottae, assembly GCF_031878675.1. NCBI lineage: Eukaryota > Metazoa > Chordata > Mammalia > Rodentia > Geomyidae > Megascapheus > Megascapheus bottae. The sequence goes on from NC_143546.1 coordinate 1,857,440, forward strand.
CACAATGCACCGGCAGGGACCAGGCTAAAAACAAAGCAAGAAATCTTGACTTTACCTCATCAAGTCTCAGAGTACGAGTTAAGTGGCGACAGCAGAGGAAGAGGAATGGTCTCAGGAAAGGTCTGGGCCCACTTCCATGGCTGGGACAGACACATCTATCACCAGATGGGAATGCTGGAGCAGATTAAATCTACAAGCCATCCCCTTGTCTGACAGCACCGGCCCCAGGGCCTTCTCACCTGCTCCAGGCTGGGTCCTGAGACACCACGGGGTAGCCAGGAGGCTCAAACAAGCAGAGGCGGCGGCAGGAATCTGGGGTCTTAACTGCTAGAGATGCCCCAAGAGGGCGGCTGGCACCAGTTGCCGGCACTGCGCTGCCCACAGGTGGCTGCTGCAGAGAATGTTGTTTTTTTTTTTTTCCTGGAAGGAAGTCAAAGTCCTACCAGGAGTGGAAAACCACTGGCATGTAAGCCTTTGTGCTTATCGCGGGGTCTGCTCTTTCCTGGAAGTGGGGGACAGGCAGAGGCGACCATCGGTCACCACTGAAGTGGTGACTTGCTTAGTCCGAGTCTCCACCCACGGCTCTGACTAAGGAAGAGAACCATAATGTGCACCTCACCGTAAATCCTCACTCCTCCATTTGACTGGGGTGGAATCACGCTTCCAAAAAGCAACCCTTGAAGTTTTCACAGAACAAAACTGCCTCCCTTCCAAGAGCTTTCTAGGTGCAAGGTAAACAGCCGGCGCCTCTGTTGCGTTAGAAGTGTAGTAACGGTGCAGGGTGATTGTTCTCCTACCAGTGCAGCACTGTTCTGTCTCATCACATCCGAGCTTTCCACTGCCTTGGTTTGTACTGACGTGGTGTGCGTTTAATGGGATGAGTCACTTCCTTCCTCCTATATGAGGACGTAAATCCTGGTGGTTCCTGTCCCATGTCATTTTACATTCCCAAGGAACAGAGAGAAAACAAAATTAAGCCATCTCTTCAAATGTTCAGGAACTGCAAACCAGGCAAAGGAAAGTGCATTTATAAAGCCACCACGGTAAAAGCACAGATACCCCCGTATCCCTCTGCTTGTTTAGCTTCCTACCTGTTAATGGAGTAACTACTAAAAGAGAGGAAGAGTTCATCACTCCTCCCTTCCTGCTCTGCAGGACTGGGGGCTGGCGGCTCATCCTCGCATCCTAGCTACTCAGGAGCCTCAGTTGTGAGGGTGGCAGATTGCAGTCGGCCTGGGAAAGGGGAAGTCTGTGAGACCCTTGTATCCAAAAGGCCGGAAGCAGAGCTGTGGCTCAAGTGGCAGAACAACCGCTATGGAGGGATAAAGCAAAGGGATAGAGCTCAGGCCTTGAGCTCCATACTGGCACGAGGGGAAAAAAAAAATCTAAAGACACCTGGGCCTGATTTGATGAGATACACTACACACACCGCAGAGACACAGACCGCGGCCCTCCTTAAAAGACCTCCGGTATTACCCACTCCATGTCAAACGATAAGGCATGCCAAGCAAGCAAAAACCACGGGCTGCTTGGGGTGTCCACATACATACACGTGTCACGCAGGTTTTGGGTCTGGGAGAGTTTCTTGGGGTTTCTATAGCTAGTGAAGGAAAAAAAAATCTTATGAACAGATTAGGTCTAGCTCTCTCTGTGGCTCATTATTCCTATGTCCTGGACTCCTTGTTCCATCAAAAGAGCAGTGTGCCTGGCATCTCTGTGTCCTTAAGCCTTGGCATAAAAAAGACGGATTCTTTAACCCACGGCAAACCAAATATCCTTCAGGAGACGGCCAGATGTCAGCACGCCTTTCTACCGGCTTTTCTTAATCCGGAAGTACTAAAATCGCACGTGCCCGCAGGGAGTGGTGTCACTTCTGTTGTTCTGCCGAGACCTAGGGGCGTCTGAACTATTCAAGAGGTGCTTAGCAGAGAATAACCTTCCTAAGGAAGGGACAGAGATCACTCTATATTTAACGATAATTACACCCCCGATTCTCGCCCTCCTTGCTCGAAAGTCAAACGTTAACCAGAGCTGCAATCCTCTCACGGGAATAGAAAAGCAAGTGAGTCATCCTCAAGATCACACCACCCTTGTGGATGTCCCCCTCGAAGCAATCAGATCTCCAGTCTCCTCTGTGCCGGTAGAAAGGAAAAGGTACTGCCACGCACACATCTCTAAAATTAAGAAAAGCCATCTTATGAACACCAGGACAGCTACCTTGCTTTCCAAGGCTAAAAGGACAGTTACTGTCCCTCTGTGAGCATGAGGAGAGAAGGAATGGCTGCAGGGTTGAAGCTGGGACACTGCAGCCCGGGGTCGCCTTCCCGGGACATCCGAGCTGAAACCACGTGAGTTCACGGCAGCGGTCACAACCCCACCAAGCCCTCCATACAGGAGGGGCTCAGAATGACACCCCTAACCAGCCTGTCCGGAAGGGCAGTGCCAGGTTGGTAAGTTAGGAGAGGGGCAGGGCCTCTACAGCTGCGATTCCCATATGGATCGTCACGTAAGACAGACGTGTATTTTCATGGTGCAGGGGATCAAACCCTGGGTCTGAGTGAGGACACCAGGCCAGCCCTCCATCCCAGCCTCAGCAGTCATTTCTCCCTCCCTCTTTAGCTTCTTCCTTTTCCTTCCTTCTTCCTTCCCTCCTCCCTCCCTCTTCCTTTTCCTTCGCCTTCGCCCACTCTTCTTTCCTTCTTCCTTCCTTCCTGCCTGCCTTCCTCCCCTCTCTTCTATGCTTGCTGGCTTGCTTCCTCCCTCCCTCCTTCCCTCTCTCCCTCCCCCCTCCTCCCCTCCTCCCTCTCTTCTAGCCTTCCTTCCTTTCTTCCTGTCCTGGGGCTCACACCCAGGGCCTGGGCGCCATTCCTGAGCATCTTTTTTTACCCCTTTGGCCACAGCACCACTTCTGGTTTTCTGGTGGTTCATTGGAGATGGAAAGTCTCGCGGACTTTTCTACCCAGGCTGGCTCTGAACTACGGTCCTGAACCTCGGCCGCCTCAGTAGCTAGGCGCCCTGCCACGTCCACGCCCAGCCCTGGGCGAGAGCCCACCTCACCCGTCACGGTTGGCCTGGCCACCGCTTCTGATCAACAGCGCGGTGTATGAAGGGGGCAAGGGCCACTCTCCCTGAGCCCCTGGCATGGCTGCCGAGTCTGCCTCAAAAGGAAAAGGGGGGCGATTCCGGGAGGGGGCCGTCCCGGCGGCACAGCGCCCTGCCCGCGCTCCCACCAGCCCAGGCGAGGCTTTTCCCTGGCAGAGCGCTAAAGGCGGGGGCCGAGGGGAGCCGGCCAACACTGACACAAGAGCTGGAGAGCTCTCGCTAGCACAACCCCAGACGTACCGGCACTTCCGAAAGCCAAAGCAACACCCGCAAACAAGACTCGCCTCCAACAACAGCCAACAGCTCAGCTGAAGGACACGGACCTTCCACAGGCCACCAAGAGGACGTCTATGGCAGCCTGAACCCAAACCCTGCTAAAGAGCCCGCTTCTCTGCACACAGGGAAACCGAGTCTGATGGCTCGGCTGGGACCGTTTAATCTACCTAGATTAATCTACCTAGATTAAACGGTGTTCATAACTTCAAAATAAAGCAAAGCGAGATCTGATGAGGGAGCTGCCTGGACGTGCCGTTGAAGGTGGTACACAGAAGATAAGGCCTCTCCTGCGAGACGCCAGGGACAAAAAATCATGGTGGCCCAGGCCCATAATCCTCACTACCAAGGGCTGAGACCCGGAGGGGCGTGGTTCCAATCCAGCCTGGACAGGACGGTCCTGAGACACTGTTGCTTAAAATGAATAGCAAAATGCAAAGCTGGGGTATGGTATGTGGCTCAAGTGGAAGAGCCAAACAAACATGAGTCCTCAAGTTCAAATCTCCTCACAGGAAGGAAGGAAAGGAGGGTCGGGAGGGAGGGAGAGGAAGCACCTGGAGGGGTGATGTACCAAGCAGCCCCTCGACCCACACGAGCAGCCTCAGGTGTGCGTGGTGAGAGGGAGAAGGACTCATTTGCACTTAGACAACATCGGGAAGGGAATGTTTCTAAGGAGAAGCAGGTGTGGCACGATGGCGCCGGCGCCAGACACCACGCACTCCTCCCTCCACCCTTCCAGCGGCTACAGTGTAGCAGGGCAGGTGTCGGGGAAGATGGAGGGGACAGAAAGGACCAAGAGCAAACACAGGCGCGAATCCCAGGTTCACAGGAGTCCACAAGCCCCCGGTTTTCTTGTGGAAGCCGGCCATGCCTGCCCACTTGGCTTCTCATGACTCAGGCTGCCGTCTCACACGCGAGTCTCGGGGGCCCCAGCCTTGCTCAGTAGGGAATGGACCTACTCAGGCTGGGCGGGGTGAGGGGGCCCAGGAAAGAAGGCAGCCTGACCGCTAGACAGAGCTCTACACATACAGTTGTTGAGAGGGGCCAGGGCAGCGTCCAGGCCAGCCCACCTGAAACACTGTGGGCTGTCCAGGCTAGCCCTAGCCTACAAGCAACACTGAGAGCTGTCCAGGCTGAGCTGTCCAGGCTAGCCCACCTAAACCACTGCAAGCTGTCCAGGCTAGCCCTAGCCTACAAGCAACACCGCGAGCTGTCCAGGCGAGCCTACAAGCAACACCGCGAGCTGTCCAGGCGAGCCTACAAGCAACACCGAGAGCTGTCCAGGCTAGCCCACCTGGAACACCGAGAGCTGTCCAGGCTAGCCCACGAGCAGCTAGCTGCTGCCCCCCCCCCCCGGCACTCACCATGATGCCAGTGAGCAGGCACACGCCCTTCCCGCAGTAGGTGTTGGGCACCATGTCGCCGTAGCCGATGGAGAGGAAGGTGATGGAGATGAGCCACATGGCACCCAGGAAGTTGCTCGTCACGTCCTGCTGGTCGTGGTACCTGGGGAAGGACGAGCCACATTAGTCATCCGCCCCACACGGCCCGGCCTTCCGACGGGACGGCACCCGTCCACCTGTCCACCAACCCGTCTGAAGGGGGGTAAGCACCCCAATTTCAGCAATGGCCAGGCCCGGTGTGGAGGCCGAGGGAGGAGGCCAGCCGGGGCCAAGGCCTCGGAGCGCGGCTCAGGAGGAACTGCCCTGCCCGCAGAGCCCGAGTTCAGCCCCCAGGACCGGTGCTGAGTGCGGAGTGAAAGCCGGGGCGGGCTAGTTCTACCCAGTACAGTTGACCGGCCAGCAGCATCTGCCAGGCACATGGCGGGCACGGCCTCTGCGGAGGCCGTCAGCCGAGCAGCAGTGAGGGCTTCTCCCTCCTGTCCCACCTTTGATTTGGATTTCAAAGCCAGGGGCAGGAAGTGCTGGCAGAGGGTACCGTGAGGTCTTCATGGAGCCCCCAGGCAAGTCACGCCGTGCCCATTGCCCCTTCTCCTTATTATGCCCGGTGTCCCCGGCCCTGTGCCGAGGCCCCAGCTCTGTGTGTATGTGCCAGGCCCGGGGCTTGAACTCACAGCCTGGGTGCTGTCCATCTGCTTTTCCACTCAAGGCTGGTGGTGTTCTACCACATGAGCCATGCCTACCCTGGCAGCTTTTTCCTGCCTGGGCTGGCTTCGACCTGGGCGTGAGCGGTGGAAGCCACTGGAAACGAACGCTCGTGGATGTTGGTACCTTACGGCGTGGGGCTCAGTGGTAAACCACCCTCTCCACTCAGGACACAATAAACCCGCCTAACACTTCCCACGAGCGCGTATGCTGTGTCGAGATGTTCAACACGGATGCGAACAGCCAAGATGACCCTACTAACCACCAAATGGGAAAAGGCACCCGGGTGCCTTCTTAGCCAGTCAGACTTATCGCCATGGCAGCATTCTCACTGAGGGGGTAGGGAGGCTAAGAGCTGACCCACGAGGCCCACTCTCACTTTTAGATGAACACTTAGAATTGGCAAAAATACCTGAGTGTGAATTTCAATGGTGGCTTCAGATTTCGCCCCGTGTTGTACACTGTGAAGTATTATCGAGATTTAAAAGCCAGCATGCAACCCCTTTTCTCTCCTGAATCCACCTCTCTTCTGAAATACCCCTGTAACTGCAGCAGGACAAGTCAGAAGAACCAGAAAGCACACTTCACTGGATCAGAAATAACACTGTTCTGTGTGCAGAAGTGAACACTAGAAGATTCCCTTCAGATTCTTTCTTGAAACATTAGCAACAGATACAATTAATTGGAATAGACAGAAAAATGGAGCTGCTGAGGTTCTTTGAAAGAGTCACGGGGGGCGTGGCCAGGCACACGTTCCAGGGATACGCTCAGCCGCTCAGCCGCAGAAAGGATGACGCGGTACCAGAAAGATGGCAGCCACCCAGCAACAGGAGTCTGGAAGAGACGCGGATGGCCGGGGCACACAGAGAGAGCCTGCGGGGTCCGGAGGGGAGGGGGCCAGGCTCGGGACCGGCCTGCCTGGAGAAGCAGACCTGGAAACCGCCAGGGGCCAAGAATTTCCACACCCAGACAAGAGTGTCATGGTGGACAACGGGTCTGGAAGACGCTGTGCTCACACAGGAGGAGCCACTGGCCCTGGAGGCACCGTCCAAGACGACTTGAAGAAGGTGGAAGGTAGTGCCAAAGGAGACGAAACACAGGCCTGGGAGGAGAAAAGACGAATGAGGAGGACACAGCTCAAGTCGCTCTGTCAGGTCTACCGTCACAGAGGGTGGGCGTCGTGCGCTGGCTGGCTGGGTCCATCGATGCCCAGGCCTGATGACAGGTGCTGGCCAGGCCTGCGACGTCCAGACAACACACAGGGGGCAGAGAAAACCTGGGTACCAATGGGAGTCTGGGAATGCAGAGCCCCGCCAGGGGAAGCAGACCGCGGGCCAGATCAGGGTTTCCCTCGAGAGAGGCAGAGAGGCGAGCCCAAGCCCGAGGTGGAACACGGTGACATAGACAACAATGACATCCCTCGGGGCACAGGGTTGGGCTCCAGACACACCACCCCAGCAGCAGGAGCCCAGTTCCCAGCACAGCTCCAGCCGACCTCCCAGCCCCACCGTCTTCCCTCCATCCCCCCTGGAGCCAGGCAGCCAGCATGTGCCTCGCTCTCCAGGGTCCAGGGGAGAGGGCCGGGGAGGGGGGGGGGGAGACACAGGAGGAAGAGTACAGCTCTCGGGGAAAACAGTGCTCCCTCCAGCAGGACAAAGAAAGGACGTGAGAAGTGGAGTGGAAACCCAGAGACAGCCGTCGGGGACCTGCCCCCTCCAGCGTGGAAGTTCTGGAGAGCCAGCGAGCCACCAAGGAGCAGCAGCAGGGGCAGGCAGGGCCACGCTGCCACCACAGCCCAACCCTGGCTCAGGCCTGGACCAGGGCAGCTCTACTGATCTCGTGAGTGTGTGTGAGTGTGTGTGTGTGTGTGTGTGTGTGTGTGTGTGTGTGTGTGTGTGAACTTTGATTTTATTTTGCTCCTTTGACTTTGCACATGTGAATTTTTTTTTCTTTTCTCATTTAATAAAAAAAAAAAACAAACAGAAGTCTGACTTCCCAAAGGGAGAACAAGAGGTGGTCGTGCTGAGAGAATGCGGGGGCTGAGAATCTGAGGCTCAGGGGACCCCGCCAGGGAGACGAAATCCAGGCAGTATGGCCACTCAGCACAAATGCCTCATGAGACAAACAAGAACTCACCATGACACGCTGCCACAAAACGCTAGCCACTGCACACAAGCCGTGAAAACCAGCCACAAAACAGCCCCCCTAATATACCAGCCACAACACACCGGCCCCCGCACGCCAGCCACAAGGAGAAGGAGTAAAAAGCAGCTGCTCGTAACAGGTCCTGCACTTGAGTAGCGGAGTTCTGCCCCACACAGCGCAAGGACGGGCAGGTGGGAACGCTGGCACACCAGAGGCCACACCAGTGCCACACAGGACGTGGCTTCGGAAAAGCTGTCTAGGCTGACTGCGGGAACATGCTCGGCAGTGTCCCAATGACAGCCCAAGAACACGATTAAAACACAGTGCATACTTCACACGGCTTTAGGGCTAAGCCAAGAGGGTCACCGGGGGCTTTTGTCATGTAAAATATCCAGGAGAAGGTTTGTTTTTTTAAACTGCCCGGCAGGGCCACGGGGGCGGTCCAGGGCCCCACAGCCATGTGGCCACGGGCACTTGTGGAGGCTTCTCCCTCCTCCCGCTCCACTCGTCCCCCTGCCTTACTGCTCACGTACGCAGGCGGCCTTTGTGCCAAGCCCTCCTGAGTGCAGAACCAAGCCCAGACCACGGGCCTGGCCTGGCCGGCCTGGCGCTCCTCCAGAAGCTCCACCAGGCCCCTGGGGTCACCCCCTTCTCCCGGGCTGGGACTGGCGCAGCGGGCGGCCACCAGGTGGCAGTGCTGGACCACACCATCTCCACCCCAGCAGCTCCTGACTCCAACCGGGCAGGGACTGGGCAGGGGCCAGGCCCGGGGCTCACCTAGGCAGGAGGGTCTGGAAGGAGGGGTGGGCTGGGGGGTCCGCCCCACTCCTCCACCTGCACTAACCAGGGCCTCGCTGGGAAGGAGCCAGAACTGAGGATAAACAGGGACCCGAGAGGGCCCAGGAGGATGGATGCGATCCCCTGCCTCCCCTGCCTGCCTCCCCTGCCTGCCTGCCTCCCCTGCCTGCCTGCCTCCCCTGCCTGCCTGCCTGCCTCCCTGCTGTCAACCACAAGTTCCAGAGGAGGAGGACTCTTTCAACAGGGCTCTGTCTGTCCAGGGCTTCCAGGCACCTGGAAAGAAAAGAACTTGCTGGTATCCGCCTACCCAACGCCCAGGTGCATGAGGACCGGTCAGTTATTGTGAATTGTTTCTAAAGTTCTAATGTTCAAAGTACAACAAATGTTTAGTTTTCAGAACACAGCTATGCTGCTTGCCTAGCATGCACGAAGACCCGGGTTCAAGTCCTTGGTACCACATACATAGAAAGAGCCAGAAGTGGTGCTGAGGCTCCAGTGGTAGAGCTCTAGCCTTGAGAAAGTCCAAGGACAGTGCTCAGGCCCTGAGCTCAAGCCCAGGACTGGCAAAAAACAGACAAAAAACCCCCCCCAAAACCCAGCTATGCTTATAAAGAAATTGAATTTCGTGGTGGGAGGGGGAGAGGGGGAAGAGGAGAGGTAGGAGAGAGGGAGGGAAGGAGAGAGGGAGGGGAGGTATCAAAATTCTTGACTTATCCTCCCGCTTCAGGAGCTGGAAGGGTTTGACATGGAGCCCTGGGAGGCGAGAGGCGCCCAGGTGAGTTTCAGTCTCAGGCTTTGCTCGCAGTGCTCTGCCGAGTGGACGGCCATGCTGGGAAACAGTGTCTCTCTCAAAGGCAGTTCTGACCACGTGCAAGCGTGGCTAGGGCGAATCAGACACACATTCTAACTTTGCTTCCTCTGATGCTTGTGAAGTTGGCTTACACGACCGCTGGGCTCACAGGCTGTCACCATAGACGGCCAGGACCTAGGTGACAGCTGTCACCTGTCAAGACCCTCGGGGCAGACTGACACCCAAAACGTCACTGTGATTTCAACCACCGCTGTGCTAACACAGCCACATGAGGCCATCTGCCAGTGGAAACGCCAATGGAAACAGAGAGACACAACGCGTTCCACCAGCACCGTGGCTCACGGCCGCTCGGGAGGCTGAGATCTGAGGACTGCGGTTCAAACCCGGCCCAGGGAAGTCCGTGAGACTCTCATGCCCGCTTCACCAGCAGAAGGCAGGAAGTGGAGCTGTGGCTCAAGTGGTAGCCATGAGTGAAAAAGCCAAAGGACAGCGCTCAGGCCCTCGGGTCAAACACGCGCTCGCGCACACACAAAATACAACATGTTCTCTAGCTTCCAGGACCTTAAAACCACCGCTACCCTCCGACACCAGATCACCCTCTCCACTGCCATGTGGCTTTGTTGCAATGCACCCTGGGTAAAAAAAAGTCCACCATTCTTAGAGAAAGGAGGAATCTGTATTAACTCACTGCGCCATGTCGGATCCCTCAGTTCCGGGGAGGGCTGTGCTGCGTGCTGGGGCCCCAGGTGGAGGCTGGTCCCTCTGCCTCGGGGGCCAAGCAGGCCATCCGGACCCCGGCGGGGGACTTGGGCAGCGATCCCCAGTCTCTGCCTTCAAGTAGCTGGGATTCCAGGCTTGAGCCACGGTGCCCAGCGTTCCCTGGAGTCTTGTCCAGAAAAGTGACGGAAGCTGGGTCGTTGACTGACAATACTGGACTACCTTTTAGGACTCGGCAAGTCTTGGTTCACGTCAAGGTTATTTCAAACCAGTGTTTCCGCGGTGTGAAGACAACGTGCTCTCAAGAAGGTGTGAAGAGGCGTGCGGTCCACGATGTCTTCCTTTCTCTGCGTGGTTTAATTAACACGTTGGTTTTCTGGAGCTGTGCACACGCGAGGTACAGTACGAGAGACAGGCTGGCTTTCGGGGTGTTACAGCTGTAGATTCCCAGTTTGCTCGTCCTGCCTCTCTCACTGAAGCTGGATCTGGCCAGGGCAGCTGGCGGCTCGGGCTGGCCGTGGTCCTGGCTGCTTCCGTGGTCCTGGCTATTGTGTGTGTGGCGTGGAAGGGGAGGTGGGAGGGAGGTGGGTGCTGCGAGGAGGAGCTGATGCCCAGAGCTGGACAGAGGCCTTGGCAGCCTGAAATGCCGTGCGCACAAGACCTGATGGGCGTAAGACTTGGGGGGCTGGGAGCCCCCCTCTGTGGGTTTGTGGCCCTGAAGGTGAACCCCGTGACCTCACCCCAGAGTCCCGGGACCCACCGGGCACGGGCGGCAGACGGAGGGCTCTGCCCGGGGAGCCTCGGGCTGTTCCCGGCGGCAGGTCACCCAGCCCACACTGTTCTCAGAAAACCCGAGCACCCTCGGGAGCTGCCTCGCCAGGATGGTGTGCGGAGTCACTGACGCCCTGCCTCCCAAGTCTACCTCGCCTCGAAGAGTTAAACAGAGCACCGAGCCCTCAAACGGCCCACTGCGTGAAATGTTTAATTTCCTATGGATAAGTGGATTCTTCTAACATGATTTGTCCGCCCCCAGAGGCTCTCTTGGGAAAGCCATTTGATGAAGGACACTGATGTTTTTATAGAAGGCCTATGAAACAGACCCACAAGTGACCAGTGCTCAAGCCGGGGTGCCAGGCTAGTGTCCCGGGATTGCACTAAGATGTCACAGCCTGACCTCGTGCTAGCAACGATGGACGGCTGGACGGCGGCGGCAGGCGTGGCGCTGAGCTGCGTTCCCAGCCCCGAGTGTGGAGCAGCAGGTGACTGACTGTCCTGCCACGAGCCTGGAAGGACGAACGCCAGCGGGGTCGCTGCTGTGACCGATCCAGCGCATAACCGATACACGGATCTCTGTGCGGGGAGGTTTTGGTGATGGGGCCACTCGCCGTCCACTGAGCCACGGCATGGTGTGCGGGCCACGCTCTGCCTGGCCTGGCCGACGCCTCCGGGCTGGTCTCCTCGCTCTTGGCAGTAACCTGTTTTTCTTCCACAATCACAAACTGAGGAGTCCTTACACAAAACCCTACAACATCACACACCAACTAATGCTTGAACCCTCATCTCCCGCTCACCGGGGAGCTTGTTTCACCCGAGGGAAAGGTTAAGCCTCATTTCACACTGATTGGATAGGGCCAGAATGACTGAGCTAAGCCAAAGTCCGGGGCGGGAAGGCCACGCAGGGCGGCATCACAACACCGACACACACACTGCCGTTGGCACTGGAGATGGGCACACCGGGGCTGAGACCCCACGGGCGAGCCTCCCAACCCCCCACGGCCCGTCACCCGCCCGACGCCGCGAGGGCCAGGCCCCGCGCCTGCTCTGCTCTCTCCTCCAGGAGGCCCTGTGTGAGGGTCTCCTCACGAGCACCCAGGCACATGGACTACTCCTGTCCACACACGCACACACACACACCCTGCCGCTGTGAAGGAAGCACTCAGTGCATCAAGTCTGCCACACTGCTGCACACGGAATTCTAGACGAATTGCTCTGAAAACGTGTGCTGTGGCAGGGTGCCAGTGGCTCACACCTGCGACCCTAGGAGGCTGAGATCTGAGGATCGTGGTTTGAAGCTAGCCTGGGGAAGCAAAGCCCTGAGGACTCCAGCAAGTGCACTGTGGCTCGAGTGGCAGAGCGCCAGCCGTAAGTGGAAAAGCTCAGGGACAAGCCCCAGGGCTGGGCGAGTCCCGGGAGCACAGGCCCTCAAGCACCCACACAGATCTGCTGGGTACACGGATTTTCTTTTTAAAGGGAGGAGGGCGATGGGGGTGCTGGCTGCTCAGCACCTCTGCTACCCTGTCCCCCGGCGCCTCAACGGACCCAACGGGAATGCCTGTCTAGTCCTGCCGTGGCCATCTCTGCAATGCTACGCTTCCTTCCATCTCAACCCTTCTCAATGCCCTGACCTGGCCAGAACTCCACCACACACGCACGCAACGACGGGAGCCTCGGCCAGAAGGGTCAGGACAGGTGAATCACACCACCAAGCCTGGCCATGCTTCCTTTGGTTACGTTGGGGACCAAGGAAGAGAGGACACTAGAGATGCAGAGACGAGATGGAGGAGATGCAGAGCCCGAGAGCAGTAGTAGTTAAGGAGGACGCTCAGGGCGACTCCACAAGCACAGGGAGGAAGGTGAGCGTGTCTCCGTCCTCCTGAGGGCCGCCCCTGCCCAGCAGGCTGGAGAGCCCCGACACCGGGGGGGCGCAGGGGGGCCCCTGTGGTTAGAAGGAGCGTTATAGCTCTGAACGAGGTGACCCTCACTCTCAGTGTCCGGAGCAGCGGGGATCACAGGTGTGAACCCCTACGGCCCCACGGCTGTGATCAGAACTTGGGGAGCGTCACACACAAGTCCTCTCCCTTTCTCTAGCAGACACTGCTTGCCACTCGTACACCGTGACTCCAGTTGCTTCCCTGGGCCCTCAGGATGCCTGCGTAATTCCTATAGATTCCTTACTTGACCTTTCGCCAGTCCTGGGCGCTGCCCTGAGCTCTTCTGCTCGAGGTTAGATGAGAGCTTCCCACCCTGAGCCACAGCTCCACTTCCAGGGACACGGTGGTTCACTGGAGTGTCGCAAGGCCTCTGGGGCCTGGGCGGGCTCTGCACCGCGATCCTGGGGCTCAGCCTCCTGCGGAGCTGGGAGGACAGGCGTGAGCCACGGCGCCTTGCCCATTCTGGCAGGTTCTCTACGTATCTTTCTTGTTGCTCACAGTTTTCCTGCCTGATAGCTTTCTTTGGATAACAGGTTTGTGCTGAAGCTCAGCTCTGCTTTTAATGCATGCGTGTACACACGTCTTCATTTCATACACAATTAAATCAACAAGAAGGTGCGGTGAGCACAGGCATCGTGAACGGGAACAGAAACGACGCTCGGAACGTGGTCACACGAGCTGCATTTTAAAGGCCCTGTGACCCCCCGGCTGGTTCTGCCCAGAGCCTGGGAGGGAGCACAGAACACCCCTGCTCTGCAGCCATCTCTGCACCGCTGGCTTCTCTGTTGTGCTTCCATACTTGCACTTAACCAAGTGGAAAATCTAGACACGTGTTTTATTCCTAAACAGCATTAGATACAACGCTGAAAAATGAGACGTTAGCTGGGCACCGGCACTGCCATTACAGCACGAGGAGGCGGAGAAGGCAGGAAGGATTCATACTGCCCATAAACCACACAAAAGGTGGAAGCAGAGCTGTGGCTCAAAGCGGGAGAGGAACAATGCCCAGGCTCTGAGTTTAAGCCCAGGCCCGGCACAAAAAAACTCCCAGAACAATGCTTGGCACTTACAATGCTGACCACAGGGGGATTTCTAAGGCCTGGGGATTCCTCCTGTCAGGAGCAAGGGAAGCCAGGCTATCAGTCTGAAGGATCTTGGTGCCCCGTTAGTTACAGATGTATGTAATGGTATATATACATATAGTTATATATAATACCACAACATACATCACACATTATATATACAGCTTCTGGGAAACACATGTCAGAGTTCATCCTCACACCATCTAGACTGAGGTCCACAATCCTGTGCTACGCACTACGTCAAGGGCAATCAGAGGTCATTTCCAGCTGGGCCTGTGATCCCAGCAGCTCAGAAGGCTGAGAGCCAAAGGATCAGGGTTCAGAGCCAGACCGGGAAGGAAAATCTGTGAGACTCTCAGCTGCAAAACAACCAGCAGCATGGCCCAAGGGGTAGAGCACCAGTAATCAGATGGAGAGTGTGAGGCCCCAGAGGGCCCAAGTTCTAATCCTAGCGCTGTGAGTGTGACAACTCCTAATGACGACACCGACACCAGCAGTGACCGGATCCATGCCACCCAGGACCGCTACAGAAGCCATGCAGTGTCGTCACAGTCCTATTCCCAGCACATGGAGGTGACCCTGACTGTCCACTGACTGGGAGAAGTGGCTTTGTCGAGAGGGGGCATGCACGCCAAGAAACCCAAGAGCTCACGAGCTTCAGAAAGAAGAGTCGCTTCACCTGCACACAGTGGGCCTAGAATTTGACCCAGGTGTGTAAGCTGGTGTTTGCGTTCGACACACGTGCATGTGCCGGTGTTGAGGTACATGGGCGTGCACGCATGGATACGTGTGTGTCATGTGTTTTCTGGGTGGAGGGTCAGCCGAGGAGTCGGGGCCTCCGTCTTAGGCCTCTGCTTGTCAGCAGCACCCCCCATCCACCCACTCTGGTCCAGGAGTCACCAGGCAGGCCGATGCCCCCCCCCGCCTGGAAGGCTGGGTTTGCAAAGAAGGGTCCGGTATTTTCGTTAGCATGACGATTCTTCAGTGACGTGCCGTGCAGGAGACAGCTACAAACGCCTCAGTGAAGTTGATTGGTTGTGGGCTTCATTTAGTAGAATAATTTGAATAACTTCAGTAATTTGGCTTGTTTTGGTGGTTGATGCGTCTTGTCAAGGCACTAGATCAGAATGGAATCCACTAAATTACAATGGAACTTAAGCACCAAAGGGAATTTAATTAATCAAGTCTATAAATGCGACTAAGAATTCAGTCTGATAAACTTGAATTAACCAACCATTAATAAAAGAAGCAAAACGTCTCTTTTCTAGACTATATTCAGGGCACAAATACGGTATAATAAAACCCAACCTTATATTCTAAAAGAAAGGTAGATTTTGAAATTTACATCCTAGGTGATATAAATTTTTAAAAATGTGAATAAAGGCACCACTCAGGCGCCTTTCGTGATACATTCCTCTTCTCCCCCCCCCCCCCCCTTGCCAGTCCTGGGCTTGAGCTCAGGGCCTGAGCACTGTCCTTGGACTTTCTCAAAGCTAGAGCTCTGCCACTTGAGCCACAGCATCACTTCCGGCTTTTTTCTATGTATGTGGTACCAAGGAATCGAACCCGGGTCTTCATGCATGCTAGGCAAGCACTCTACCACTAAGCCAAACTCCCGGCTCCATATCAATCTTTTTGAATACAGAGTACAGCTCCTCAGTTCACTCAAGGAGTAAAGTAAATGTGGCATCTGCTAAGCAGAAGCAGGGTTCTGGGCCCTGCCCTGGCGCTCAGTAATCAGTGAGAGGGGGGTATGTGGGTCTCACGATCTAAACAATATTCCTAAAACTGCTTTCACTATTTTTTTTTCCAGTCCTGGGCTTGAGCTCAGGGCCTGAGCACTGTCCTTGGACTTTCTCAAGGCTAGAGCTCTACCACTTGAGCCTCAGCACCACTTCTGGCTTTTTTTTATGTATGTGGTACTGAGGAATCGAACCCGGGTCTTCGTGCATGCTAGGCAAGCACTTTAACCACTAGGCCACACTCCCGGCCCCACTGCTTTCACTTTTAATCAATCCATCCATCCATCCATCCATCCATCTTTCCCTCAGGGCCTGGGTGTTGTTTCTGAACCTTTTTCACTCAAAACTAGTATTCCACCGCTCTGAGCTACAGCTCCACCTCTGGCTTTTTTGCTGGTTCACTGGAGGTAAGAGAGTCCCACAGACTTTCCTGTCTGAGTTGGCTTCAAACTGTGATCCTCAGATCTCAACTTCCTGAGTAGCCGGGACTGCAGGCGTGAGCCATCGCGCCCAGATATGGTCCTCTAGCTGTTCAATGAAGATGACAGTCCGATGTGATGAGTTGAAAAGATGGATTTGACACACATAAAAAATACCTTTGCACAGCACATTGGAAAACACGACATTCCTGGATCTTCAAAATGCCTAGGTGATAGGGGCTATTTTACCCCACCGTGAGGGGAAGCCTGCAGGCGGGGTCCAGGCGCCAGGACAGGCTGTTTCTGTTTCTCTTTATATTAAAAGACAGTTCAAAACTGACTTGACAGCATCGGACGCGCGTGGGCATGTGTGTCTCCTCTCCAGGAAGCTGCTCCCCGCTTCTCTGCAGCCCCTCCAGAGTCTCCGGGCCCCTCCCTCCTAGCAGCTGCTACGTCTGGTGCCGCCTGGAACCAGGTCCTCCTGGGCCTGTCTGTTGTAGCCCCGTCCTCTGTGTCTCAGGGATTTCCCTCAGGTCCCAGATGCACGCCTCTGCCGGAATCTTCAGCCCCTCCCAGGCCATGTGCGCAGACAGCACCCAAGGTCGTCCTCCAAGGTCATCCTTCTGGCAAACTCATCAGGGTGACGAGGAGGAAGTATTCCTGCAGTCCCTCGTGGGCAGGCTCATGGGAGGGCTGCACTGCCCTCTGGTCCCCTCCCTGTCCCTGCCGGACCTGGGTGGCCTGGAGGAACAGTGCTCGCCCTTCGTTCTTCAAGGGGTCCCAGGTCCCGAGAAAGATGCCCTTGTGGCCCACGGCGCTGGCGGGGTGGGGGCGCGGGGGCCATTCCTGCAATACGGCCGGGGCCCCGAGGCCCGCGCTGGCCACGCAGGCCAGAGATGGCTTGGAGAAGTGTCATGGCCTTGTGGCGGCCAGGGTCGCCACCCCAGGGCCAGCCACGTCCTGCCACGTCCTGTCACGCAGACCACGAGCACCCGAGGTTCACGCAGGGCCTTGCTCCACCACCTGCACCCCGCCACAGTCCTCCTGCTTCTGTTTTTTTGGGGTCCTTCCCGGAGTGGATCTGCCTGAACTACAAGGACCCTCTCTGGAGGGGCTGGCGCTGGGGGCTCTGGGGTGCCTGTCCACTACCCCCCCGTCCCCGCTCGGCACCCCGGGTCCCAGGGCTGAGAGTGGTGGGGTGCATGCTTCTCCTGAGGCCCTCCGGAGACCGCCGCCTCCTCATCAGAAGCCCGCCTGCGCCTGGCGGCTGAGTGGTCAGAGGGGCGCTGTGGGGGGGGGGCGTCAGCCTGCCTGATGACTCCTGGACCAGAGTGGGTGGATGGGGGGGTGCCGCTGACAAGCAGAGGCCTAAGACGGAGGCCCCGACTCCTCGGCTGACCCTCCACCCAGAAAACACATGACACACACGTGTCCATGCGTGCACGCCCATGTACCTCAACACCGGCACATGCACGTGTGTCGAACGCAAACACCAGCTTACACACCTGGGTCAAATTCTAGGCCCACTGTGTGCAGGTGAAGAGACGAGAGGTGCCTGTGGCACCCAGCTCCACCCGACCTGCGGAGGCTCTCGCGGTCCTCCGGGTATCTGAGGAGGACATTTCTACCAGAGCCAGGACACCAGAGTGACCAGTGGAGAGGAGGGAGGAGAGGAGGGAGAAGAGGAGGGAGGAGGGGAGGGAGGAGGGGAGGGAGGAGGGGAGGGAGGAGGAGGGGAGGGAGGAGGGGAGGGAGGAGGGGAGGGAGGAGAGGAGGGAGGAGGGGAAGGAGGAGAGGAGGGGGGAGAAGAAGAGGACAGGCAAGAAAAGGACCTGTAAGATCTGCCAGTATTAGGTGCAAAATGGAGACTGTGGAGACAGCTAGCGTTTCACACATCTCGATCTTCACGCCACGACCCAGAGATCTGGTGCATTCAAATGGAAGCCGGGTGAAAAATTGAGCGGGGAACTCTACCCCACCATGCTGGGCGGGGAGTGGAGAGGGCCTCTCCACCTCCATGGAGCAGCCACCACTCCACATTTTTTTTTTTTGCCAGTTCTGGTGCTTGAATTTGGGGCTCAGGCACCGTCTCACGCTTCTTTTTGCTCTCCCACTTGGGCCATGGCACCAGAACTGCATTTGGGTGGTTCACTGGAGATGTGTCTCTCAGACTTTGCTGCAGGGGCTGGCCTTGACCTGCGATCCTCGGGTCTCAGCCTCTGGAGTAGCTCAGGTGATCGGGGTGAGCCACCATACCTGGCCGTTTTCACTTTTGATCGCAGGAACGGTCACCCTGGGAGAAGCACCGGGGGGCTGGCTGGCTGCCCAGTCCTGGAGGAAGAGCGGGAGCCTGCACCCACCCTCACCGGCACCCCACCACCCCTGCATTCCCACGCAGCCTCCTTTTCACTGTGGAAGTAGGGGTTGGCGCTGAGTTCTTCAAATGCCATAGCCACACCTGTCCCAGACACGGTGACTGCCAGGAGACAAAGCAGTACCAGAGGAGTCTACGTTCCTTTAAAAGTAACCTTCCACAGGGCACAGGAGGGGGCGGTTCTCACCTGTCACCCCAGCTACTCAGGAGGCTAGAGCTGGCGGCCATGGTGGGAAGCCAGCCCAGGACTCAGTCCCAGTTCCCGGGACTCTTATCTCCAGTGAATCATCAGAAAGCCAGAGATGGTTCAAGTGGTAGAGCTCCAGCCTCTGCACCCAGGCCCTGAGTTCAAGCCCAGAACCAGCACTGAAAACAGTCAATCCTGGAGAGCTCCCATCCACACACACAGAGAAGCAGAACACAAACCCATGACGACGACAACTTCTAAAAACCTTGAATCAGAAGACGTAAGTTCAAGAATGAATGGCCACAAGGAAGTTCACGGCACGACTGGTCCTCACGGGGTTCCAGAAGGCAGCCCCCCTCCCTGTCGTGTGTCTGTCCATCTTCTTCTACAACTCTCTGACCGTTTTCCTACTGCAAACCACCTAAGTGCATTTCAAAGCCAAGGGTTCAGCTTCTACGGTCTCCACATTCAGCCCTCATCAGCCCTGGACTCTCACCTGGCTCCCCTCACGCCCCTGCTCTCCAGGGTTCACCTGGCTCCCCTCACGCCCCTTCCCCTTGCCCCGTCCACCCTCGGGCCCTGCGGTAAGGCCCAGCAGAGCTCCTCGGCGCCCACCCCGCCCTCACCAGAGGCGGCCTCTGCTGGGCCCTCCTCCTCGGGGCTCCGCGCCCCTGGGCTGCCTCGGAGGACCGCGGGCCACCCGGTCCGCTCGGGACGAAGCCATGGGCCCGCCTGGAGCCCGCACACGCGCTCTAGAGGAGGCCCGGGTGGCCGACACTCGCCTCTCGCAGGCGCGCACCGTCCAGGCGGCGATGATCCAGAGCGAGATGCTGAAGACGAGCAGCACGGTGCCCGGGCAGATGGTCATGAGCGTCTTCATGACGAAGCGCGTGTTGAAGTTGATCTTGTTGAGCGCCCCGATGCTGCGCGAGGAGGCGTCCGTGAAGAGCTTGCTGTGCAGCAGCATGACCCGGGCGATCAGGTAGAGCCGCAGGAACATGGGGATGGACAGGATGATGTCCACGTCCGCGGTGGTGGTGGACGGCGTGTAGGAGAAGGCCAGCCGCGCCGTCCACGTGAAGGTGTAGTCCCCGGGGATCGGGTGGACGGCGCACACCAGGATCTCCAGGCAGATGAAGAAGATGCGCTCGTACGTCATGGCTATCCTCCAGTCGTCCGCCCCGTTGTCCACCATGAACAGCTGCAAGGACAGGAGGAGGTCAGAGGCCAGCCCAGAGGGGAGGACGCTGTGAGGGGGAGGGGGAGGGTGCTGTGGGGGGGAGGAGGGGAGGGCGCTGTGAGGGGGAGGGGAGGGGCTGTGAGGGGGAGGGGGAGGGGAGGGGGCTGTGGGGGGAGGAGGAGGGGAGGGGGCTGTGGGGGGAGGAGGAGGGGAGGGGGCTGTGTGGGGAGGAGGAGGGGAGGGGGCTGTAGGGGGAGGAGGAGGGGAGGGGGCTGTGTGGGGAGGAGGAGGGGAGGGGGCTGTGTGGGGAGGAGGAGGGAGGGGGCTGTGTGGGGAGGAGGAGGGGAGGGGGCTGTGAGGGAGAGGAGGAGGGGAGGGGGCTGTGTGGGGAGGAGGAGGGGAGGGGGCTGTGTGGGGAGGAGGAGGGGAGGGGGCTGTAGGGTGAGGAGGAGGGGAGGGGGCTGTGGGGGGAGGAGGAGGGGAGGGGGCTGTGTGGGGAGGAGGAGGGGAGGGGGCTGTAGGGGGAGGAGGAGGGGGCTCTTGTCTGTAAACTTGAAAAGGAACCAGCTTGCCCCAGTGGGGGGGGGGGCCTCAGGTCTGCCCCACAGCTCTGGCCTTGGGACCCTGGGCCCTGAGGACTCTGCATCTGACCCCCCACAGCCAGGGCACAGCACAGCCTGTAGGGGCAGCGTCACCCCAGCCAGGCGCAGCAGCTCACGCCTGCCATCCTGGCTGCTCAGGGGTTGAGATCTGAGGACTCAGGTTCAAAGCCAGTGTGGGCACTAAAGACCAGGAGACTCATCTCCAATTAATCACCAGAAAACAGAAAGTGGCTCAGTGGCTCCACGGGTAGGACACTAGCCTTCAGTTGAAGAGCTCAGGGACAGCGCCCAGGCCCAGAGTTCAAGCCCCATGACCAACAAAATAAACAAATATAAACCCCAATAAGATGTAGCAGAAACAGTGTCTTCCTGTGTCCTCGCTGCTGCCCCGTTTTTGATCTTTACTCTCTGTGTGTGTCTGTGTGTGTGTGTCTGTGTGTGTGTGTCTGTGTGTGTGTGTCTGTCTGTGTGTGTCTGTGTGTGTCTGTCTGTGTGTGTCTGTCTGTGTGTGTCTGTGTGTGTGCGCGCGTACATCTGTGCCGGCCTACGTCTTGAACTTGGGGCTGGGGTGCTGTCGCTGAGGTCTTTTGACTCAAGGATGTTTACTGCCCTTGCTTTGAAGCTACAGTTCTCTTCTGGCTTTTCGGATTACGAGTCTCATGGACTTTCCGGCCCTGGCTGGCTTCAAACCAGTATCCTCCGCGCTCAGCTTCGGAGTTAAGCAGGGACTGCAGGCCTGAGCCACTGGATCCGGCGTCTATCTTTACTCTTCTAGTTACCCACTCCCTCGCCTTCGGTTATTAATTTGCTTTCAATCTGTCTTCCTTTAATAACGATTCCCTGTTCCTGTGGCTGTCATTTCTCCCACAGTTTAATAATAATAATAATAATAAAGCAAATGTGAGAAACAGACAGACAGATAGGTATAGTTGACAGACAGACAGGGCGAGCAAAGACCGCCTTTCTCTTTCATCTGCCCCCGCAGGCCCACCAGGGTCTGGCAGAGCCTAAGCCACGGGGAATGTCCGGTGGCTTATGTGGAGCTCCTGGCATTCGGGGCGGAAGCCCCGGTGCCAAGCGTGCTGGCATGCTGCACACCGCACTCAGAAGCCCTGTCTGCGGCAATGCCAAGGGCACACCCACGCTGAGAAAGACGTCAGCGCCCGCCCAGGCCACAGGAAAAGAAGTGACGGGCGCTGGGTGCCCGGGGCTCAGGCCTGTCCCCTCTCTGCTCAGGGGCTGAGCTCCAAGGACCTTGGCTCACAGCCTGGACGCAGGCCCTGGCTCTCCCACGGACTCACCCGTCCCAGACTCTCCGCTGCCCCCTCCCCTGCCTGGGTTGCCACCGAGTACCTGGCTGCACCCCAAAGCGGCAGCTGTTTTCCTGGGAGTGAGCGGGGCCAGCCAGGCGAACCCCCAAACCCCATCCCCAGTGGCGGCAGGGGCTTGCACAGGAATCCGGGTC
Source organism: Megascapheus bottae (assembly GCF_031878675.1). NCBI lineage: Eukaryota > Metazoa > Chordata > Mammalia > Rodentia > Geomyidae > Megascapheus > Megascapheus bottae. The sequence continues at coordinate 1,879,153 of NC_143546.1, forward strand.
CACTTCCGAGCCCCCTCTCCTGACACCCTCCCACGGCCACATTCCACCCCTCAGCAGTCACCCACTGACAGCCAGTGCTTTCCCCTCTGGCGTCTAAAGCATCCATCAAGGACTGCTTCCCCAGCAGGACCTGGTCCCCAGCCGCCATCTGCTAAAACAGCAACAACACAGAAACAAGGAGAGCAGGGCCGTGTGGGTCTCTCCTCTTCCTCGTCACCTCTAAATGCTCCCCCTGCCTTCTTTCAGCGCTGCTTCTATATGAGCCAAAGACTTGAAGCAACCTGGATGACCTAGTAGGGGAATGGGCTAAACAAAGCGTTCACGTCCCCAAGAATGGGACAGTACCACAACGAAAAAAATACAAAGAGAAGAATCCAGAAAGCACATAGGTTTTTTTTTTTTTTTTTTAAAAAGCAATTCCTGGGCTACCATGGGTGAAAGCTTTATGAAAAGGAGAAATATAGTTGTGTTTTATGAGCGTAGACGTCTCTGAATGATGGATTCTGAAATGAATGATTCTGGAGTCTCTTTGGAAAGAAGCAGAAAGACTTTAAGGTAAATCATCTTTAATATGTTTATTTGGGGATCATGAGAATCAAGTGAATGACGGAGAAAGGAGAGAGAGAGAATGGATGAATGAGATCACCTGATATCCACACGCTTTCAAACCGTCTATGCACACAAACACAGACTTTCACATCTAGCAACAAAGTCCAATACACGGATCCGATTTACGGCTAAACTGAGGTAAACCCCTGAACCATTACATTACATAACCATTTTCAACAGCATGAGCGAAAATAAATAAGATTTCCTGGTTAACCTTTACACTGATGTTCAATAAAAGCCACTTCCCCACGTCTTTTAAAAAACATTCATTTAATGAATGCTTTTCCAGAATATCCTGTGGGTACAAAGACCAGAAAGGCTCTCCATGTATGAGGATAAACAGCAACAGAAAAAGTCATTTATATTTATATTTACATTCCTATTAAACTGTATGCCTGTGGACGGCCTTGCAGAAGGCTGTGGAGTAAGAAGAAAGAAAGAATCACAGGACTTAGTCCAACGAGGCAATTCTGAACAAAAATTACCCGGTATTAATCTCAATACCCATCCAGAAACTAACCCCAAATAGGTACCTAAAATACCCAGGGGTATTCAGAAGAAGAAGAAGAAGAAGAAAGAAGAGAAGAAATGGCCATTTTCCTTAAAAATTAAGTTGTGGACAAAATAAGAGTCAACGCCTGACTATATCAAAAGGGAAATAATGAGTTTTTTCCTTTACAAAAACACACACCCAAGACTCAACCATAAGGAAGTTGGACCACAATCACCGGAAGGACAAACAAGGAGACTTGCAATGGCTTTGCTGAGATTTCCCCCAAGGATCCCAGGTTCAAAACCACAGAAAGGCACAGGGACTGCCCAGGCTGCTGAGATCTTGCCAGGGCTAAGTGAGACGGGGAAGGGAGGAGGGCGGCCACCTGCCAGACCAAGCGCCCAGGGGCCTTTTCTCTGTTTATCACTGGCTTCCTGTGGCCCTGAATTTGTTTCCTGCAGCTGAAGATCTGGACACGGGTGCAGTCGAGGGTTTACTGCTGAGGTGCTGGCTTCTCTTTGAGAGAAGCGTTAGGGGTGGGGGGTGATTCTTGAGTGTGAGAAATCAAGGCTCGAGTGCTAGATGAGCCACACTTGTTACACAACCTCGGGACGTTATGTGAACTCTGCTGTCTGGAGCTGTGGAGCCATGAACGGAACCCGTCTCCTCTGCTGCCGGCAGCACCAGCTGCCAGCCTCCACTCTTCCCAGCCTCTGCCTCCCCACCCCCACGTACTCGACTCCCTTGCAGCTCTCGCTGGAGGGTTTCCTGGATGGCCCGCTCTGAGGGTCACAGATGATGCACAGCTCTCAATAAACGAATGCCCACAACGCGCCTGTCACTGCTGGGAAAAATGCCCCACGAACTGAGTGAGTGCTGCCAAGCCCGCCACTAGGACTCCATCAACTCGGGGCCTATGTGGTCGGCCTGAGCCAGTGTGAGCGGGGTTTTCTGCCAGCTGAGTAGTTGAACTTATCATACACTAACGTCTTACGTAAGGAACTATAAAGGATGAAGAACGTATTTGGCACTTCGTGAGGGAGCAGACAGTAACTCAACGTGAATGAAACCTGCAGTGTAACAGCCGTTGAGCGGTGGAGTTATTTCTGGGGAGGTATTTTTTTGTGCGTGTCTTTCGAACGTTGACTGGCTGTCTGGAATGTCCGCTCCTGTGACTCAAGGGAAAGGCACGTGTGTTTTGGAGCCGGGAGGCTTAGCTTGACTACTTAGCAGCTGAGTGGTGTGGGTAACAGACTTACTCTCTCTCAACTTCACCAGGCCTCTCTACAAAAATCATAAACAGTATCAGCCTTACATAGTTATCATGAGGCAAATGCCCAGGCTCGACCCCAGAAGAAGGGATTCCATGCAGAGGGATGTTGAAGTGGCGGCCTGTGGGGGAGAAATGGGAGGCTGGGCCATGGAAGAGGATGAAGAGAAGTGGATGACCGCGAGATGCCAGCACTGGGAGTGAAAGCTGAAACACACCTGTTTTCGGAAGAGAACCTGCCATGAGGGGCGAACGCAATGCGCTCTGTGCTTTCCCTCCTCTGAAGATCTTTTTGTATGTCAACCAAAATCACAGCATGACCCGTCTGCATCCAGCAACGGTTAAGGTTAGGGCAAACTCGTGCTCCGTTGCAATTGGGGCCTAATTAAAATCCTAACTCCTTGCTTGGCTTCTCACAACCGGGCCGCCAGTGCCGTGTCCTGCTGTGGCATCAGGGCTACCAGGGGCCAGGATTGGCCTCGCTTCAGAGGCGACGCAACTGAGGCCCAGAGTTCAGGGCCTGGTCCGTGCGGCACGACTGCACTGCAAAGCGCAGGGCTGGGAAATGAAGCCAAGCGAGCCTGCCTTCAACAGCCTACCCTGGTACGGGGTGAGGACTTTCACTAAACTGTGTCCTCAACAGATAGCGGGGTGCGCCCGCGCTACGCCGACTGGAAAGCCACAGCTGTACGGCGGGAAGCCGCGGCACTCACAACTCCACTCCGCTCCACAGTCTCGGAGCGTGCACGGCCAGGCTCCACTCTGGTTTGCTGCAGCTGACGGGCCCTGAGCTCAGCAGAGGGGGGTCTGCCTCCTGCAGGACCAAAGAGGGCTGAGTAACGTCGCTGCCAACAAAGCCCAGCTTCACTCATCGCGGCTTGCTTCGGTACTGTCATGCCCTTTTCCAATAAATATGATCTTAACTAATCAAACATGGAGTAAGAGAAGAGTAAGGAAATCTAGGCCACTGGCGGCACTGACCAGAACAGGTCGCACTCAAAACAGAAGAGAAATCCTTCCACAAAATCCTTCCACGATTGCTTTCTTGCTAACTTTTCACTGGCATGCTTGTTTTGATGGTGAGCATTTTCAAACCATTTTTCAGAAGTGGGGAGGGATTACAAAATTACAGGAAACCTATTATGTCTCAAAGCCATAGTTAAACTAGAACGAACTCAGTTGATTCCAAAAAAGCAATCTAAAGTGATTTAAAAAAAAAAATCTATCCAGTGTTATTTGAAGCATTATATGACTACGGCTAACGTGTACCATTAGTTATTTGAAGGACTTAAAAAACTAGATAATAGCCAGTTCACATTTATGATCGCAGTTGCCCTTGCAGGATCTAATTGAAACACAAGCGACTGAAAGTGTTTCACTGCAGCCACCGTGTGGGTTTGGTGAAGACCCAGGAATCAAAGGTCAGGACCTCCAGTGTTTACTGCAGCTGAGGGGCAGCGAGGGGCTGCACAAAGGTGGCCGAGAAGCCAAACGTTTACAAAGCAATCAACGCTCCACCTCCCATTTACGCCATGATCTCTACAATGTCACATCTAATGCCCGAGGCACGCAGCCACCTTGTGCTTCCAGGGCGGAAACACATATTGAAATAAATTTGCCACATGACACTGGATGCGCAGTGGACACAGAAATAGACCACATGCCAGCGTGGGCTTTCTCCAAGTGACATCTGAACCTCTGTGGTGTACCGGCCAGTCCCCACGAGGAGCTCTGGGAGCTGTTTTTCCAGTGTGCTCAGCTCACCACGTGGAGACTGCTGTACTCGGCTCCATCCCGCACGGTCACGGACTCGCCCTGCGAGACACGTGACGACGGTTGCGTGACATTACAATCAAGGGCTATCAGGTGCGAGGATTGGAAGAGATGAAACTGAGGCCCGGAGTTCAAAGGCCTAGTCTGGACGGCACGACTGGCAGTGGAACAGCAAACAGACGGCAGGCACACAATCAGATGGCTAGGGGATGGGTTAGAGAGGACGGAGACGTGCTGGCCGAACACACAAGATGCATGGTCTTGCTTACTTTGGTTTTCAGGGCAGGAGAAAAATATATATCCAGTCAAGAAGCAGGCAGCTGATGGAGCCAGTAAATTAATGACAGGGGAAAGTAGCACCCACGCGCACACAGACTGAGGCCTCCCAAATCCCCAGTCTTCCCCCACTTTATGAAGGGCCACAGGGAGCCTGCACACCCAGTCAGCCAAGAGCATGGTGGAGCGTTGGCCCAGCTGTGGTCCTAAATGACAGCAGGGACCACAGCCGAGACCTCGAGGCCCCGTCAATGCTCTGCAATGGTGGTCTCAATTTTAGAGGATATAGGTGTAGATCTACATCTAAATTCTAGAGATATTTCTATCGACATCATTAAATTAAAAACGAATGTGGAGCAACGGTCTGCTTGGGCCATGTGGAGGTCAGCTGCGGCGGCAGGGGAGATGGTGAGCAGACGGGAGGTAGGGCTGGATGGACATATAGACATTCGTGCTGGGGGATGGCTGGCCTGGAAAGGTCCACAAAGCACTAAGCAGAAGCCAAACACAGACAAACACAGGAATAGCTCCACAGTCCCTACCTTGTCCAAATGAGAGACAGAAATTCTGAGTCTCTTAAACATGGTTAAACATACACATTTGCTAAAAATAAGCAAATTAAGAAAAAAAAAAAGTGGAGCGGGGATGGAATGAGAGTGGAAGAAATCACCCAAAATAAGGAAGGGGGGGAGGACAGAGAGCAGGAGAAAAAAAGATTATGCAGTCAAAATAACGTCAGAAATAGGTACAAAATTAAAAGCTGTCATAAAAATATAAATGAATAAGCTACCCATCCAAAATATAATTTCCAACAAGAAAAAAAAAAAAAGCCCCGGAGGAGGCACCGTTGTGCGCGTATGTGGAATTCCGGGGGCCTGAATTTGCATTCTTTACAGGTAGGGTTTCACGACCAGGCCTGGCCGGGCTACAGGGACCCCAGATGGCGGCTGCCTCCTTCAGCAAGAGGACAAGACTTACAAGAACATGAGAAAATGAGGTGACATCCACTTTCCTTGGAGCAAAGTGCTTTTTTCCTGATCTGATCAACAACCTAGGAGGAAAGCAAGTGAGACACTGGTAGTCCAGGAGCCCGCAGCGGGCCAGGCTGGCAGCACAGCCTCTCTGGAGAGCAGGGGATGGGCCTGGCCTTCTTCAAGGCCATGCTGGAGAGCAGGCTGGGAGGCAGGAGGACGGGACTCCTCAGCCTCCAGTGACCCTGATATGCATCCCAGAAGCCGGTGGCGCCGAGGGCCAAGATCTTGAGGACAAACCACAAGGAGGGTTGTTTGTGTGAGCTGTTTCTTATTTACTTTGCTAAGTTAGGCCTTTGAGACTAGTTCCAGTGGGGTGCTATGACACAGGGAAGCTCAGGCGATGACTTCAGGGGAAGTTGGGGCCAGGAGCCTCGCCTGTGCCACATGCTCGCCGAGCATGTGCGAAGCCCTGGGTTCGATTCCTTGATACCACAGACACAGAAAAGGCCAGAAGTGGCACAGTGGCTCAAGTGGCAGAGCACTAGCCTTGAGCAAGGACAATGCCCAGGCCCTGAGTTCAAGCCCCAGGACTGCCCCCCTCACCCCCCTAAAAATACACCCGTTTGAAGGTCAGTATTTCTAGTTCTTGCAGTGAGGTGGAATTGTTCACTGCTGTATTAACAGTCACTCCCCTGGTTTTAAACAACACGACAAAAGAGACGTAAGGTGACAGGAGCCTCCCGAGAGCCCAGTCTGATTAGGCGGGGGATTCGTGAGGAAGGGGAGGCCTTTAGGAACTGCCGCTGCCTTTTCATCAATACTCCCTGCCTGTACTGTTTGGTTTAAAATCAGAACTGTTATTTGGGGTTCCGTCTACATGGCACATTAGGCTAAGGAGTATTTCCTAAGTGCTATTACAGGTAGGGGTAGGAAGTAAGGATGGTAGAAAGTAAAACTCTAAGAAGAGTCCCACGCCTCGTCAGTAAACAGAACCCAAAACATGTCCAAAGGCCAAAGACTGGGCAGGCAGGCTGAATGTACTGACAGCTCACTCAACCTCTCCCTGAATTTGGGGCGCAGTGCGGCTCCCCTCCCAGTGTCTTCTGTGGAGATTTCTGTCTGTCTTTGTGTCAGTGATTTATACCAGAGACACACAGACCAGCAAGGAGAGAAGAGAGAGGTCTTTCAGAAGGCAAGAAAGTTTAAGTTCCATATTTTCTTTTGAATAGGTTCAACTGGAAACCAAGGCTACTGTCAAAATAACCAACCAACCCCGTCGGTTTTAAGGATACACGCTTTTTAAGTTGGAAAATGATAGATAAAAATCAAACAGGTAATGAAAGAAAGAGAAGCAGATTAGTATATAGTCTGCATTTGGCAGTTTGGAGAAGTCAAAGACTGAATCTATCATCATAAATAGGATTTCAATCAAATGACCTCGAACAATCATTTGTATGGAAGCTTGGCTTGGACCAGAGACCCAGAAACAATGACATGGCGGTGGAGCTTACTGCAGCACTCACCCCCTCAGCATGAGGTTCAACCAGAGTCCCTTCAGCCCCGGGAGTCCCGGCTTCCCTGGGCTGTCCCCAGAGGGCACAGGGTTCCAGACACTGCCCTCAGCATCAACGGGCCAAAGACATGTCCCCTGTGTATGACATCAGCACCAGTGATGGCGTGGTACCCAGAATCACTATTAACTCAGAATGCGAAGAAGAAAGGGCAATGGCTGCGCCAGGCTGTATGGTCAGGAAAGGCCCGGGCAGACAAGGAAAGCTGGGGCCAAATCCAAAGCAGAAGCACCATGTGAGAGGCCTGGAGGCAAGCTCTAGCACCATGGATGGAAGGAAGGAAGGAAGGAAGGAAGGAAGGAAGGAAGGAAGGAAGGAAGGAAGGAAGGACGGACTGGAGATGGATGGACTGGAGATGGATGGACAGATACAGATGATGGATAGATAGATGAATGATAGTATACATACGTACATGATGGAAGACGGTGGCTACTGGCAGGTATAGAGGATAGACACGATGGATGGACACAGGTGCATCGTCGATGACAGAGATGCTGAGAGATGTGTGACTGGTTGATGGCAAATACTCAAGGCGGACGTGATTAACGAGCCACGTGCTTTCCAGCAGGGCCCAGAACCCCTGGTCAACACCAGCACGGCACTGCAGGGAGTGATGTGGAGAGAGGTGGGTGGGGAAGACTCCGCAGAGCCGCCTCACGCCGTGGCAGGCGAGGCTCTCTCCCGCCTGGCTGCCCTGCAGGAGTGTGTCCCACGCCCACGGGCGGGTGTGAGGCAGGGAACAGGGCGCATGGAGCTGCCCTCCCTATCCACGTTTGTGGATAATTGAGTGTTGGCCCCTGTCCCGTCTCGTGGCTCTTTCTGAACGATCCCGGGAGACGATGAAAAGGACTAAATAAGACATACTGTATGGGAACGATTAATTATGAATAAAGACTTTCTACCACAGCTTCCCAGAACCCGCGGTGGTGACCTGACAGCGGGGAGCCTCGCGGCCGAGCCAGCACGCCACACTTTCAAGCCACGAGGGAGGAAATGGGTGTGGCTTTTCTCAACCATTCCAGAAGAACCACAGTGGCTGGAACAGGGTCTACCACGCAAAAACAGAGCCTCTGGGGCCACAGGCAGAGGCACCCGCTCTGGCTACTTCCAGCCGAGTGAGAACTGGAGTTGAGAGCAAGCAGGGGTCAGGGTACCTGCGCTGAACAGGTGATTTCTCATAGAAGTCCTTGGTGTGTGCCCTGGGGCTTACACGAGGGCCCGGGCGCTGTCCCTCACAGCTAGCACCCCAACACTGGAGCCACTTCTGGCCTTTTGGGGTGGTTATTTGGAGTTGAGCATCTCTGGAAGCTGGGCACTGGTTACTCGGGAGGCTGAGACCTGAGGACTGCGGTTCAAAGCCAGCCCGGGCAGGAGAGGTCCGTGAAGACTGTTCTCCAGTGAACTGGAAGTGGCACTGTGGCTCAAAGGTGGTAACGGGCTAGGCCTTGCGTGAAAGAGCCCAGGGACAGCGCCCAGGCTTGGAGTTCAAACCCCACAACCAACCAAAAAAGTCTCAGGGACTTTCTTACGCTAGCTGGCTTCAAACCTGGATTCTCAGCTCTCAGCCTGAGTGGCCAGGCCTTCAAGCCTGCGCCACTGTGCATGCTCTAAGTCTTCTTGATGAGTCAGCTCTAGTGCTACGTATTCGTTATACCCTTCCCCAAAAAGCTAGAGGCCTGACTTCCACCCAGCACTGTTCTCTGTGCATTCATAAATGCTACTCCTGGGTGACTTTCTGCCCCTGCCAGGCACTGAGTGGCTCACTAAGGCTCCAGGATCTTCCCCGGGGACTGCGGCTTTCTGCATAAAGGAACATCCCTTCCTTCCCATTATCTTTAATAGCTGCAAGACTCACCAAACTCCACCTCCCGGGGGAAGTCACCATGAGATGCAGTCTGCCCCCCAGAGACTCTGAAGGTGCTAGAAGAGGACACACGAGCACGACGCGCGCAAACGCTCCCAGAATCCACGAAACCCACTTTCCAACAGGCTTTTCCCAACACCCCAACTCCCAACCTCCCAGGCAAGGAGGAGGGACGGATCCCGGCTCCAGCATTTTCCTGTCTGGCCACTCCTCCACCAGTCCCCAGGGTCGGAGGCAGATGGGGAATCTTGGCGTGAGGACAGCTCTCAAAACACAGCCTGCATTTCCCTAGAACCTTCCTGGGAGGGCACCAGGCGGGGTGTGGAAACACACACACACACACACACACACACAGAGCGAGGTCCCAGAAGAGCAGGTGTGGGGAGGGGCAGCCCGGCGCCTCTGCCTCCCAGGAAGCCCCGGGCAAATCCCATGTGAAATCCACGCAACGGCTTTGTTTTTTGTTTGGGGTGAACTCTGGGCCTGGGCGCTGTCCCTGAGCTTTTTCACTCAAAGCTGGCACTCTACCACCTGAGCCACAGCTCTGCTTCCAGCTTTTTGGTGGTTCACTGGGGCTAAGAGTCTCCCACACTTTCCTGCCTCGGCTGGCTTTGGAACCAGGACCCCCAGACCTCAGCCTCCTGGGTAGCCCTTGGCGCGAAGCTTCTTGAAATGTGTTTTATAAACCTGCCTTTTTTTTTTTTGGTGGGTCATGGGGCTTGAACTTGGCCAGGGCACTGTCCCTAAGCTCCTCAGCTCAAGGCCACCACCCTACCCTTGAGCTAAGCCCCACTTCCTGTTTTCTAGAGGTTAACTGGAGATAAGAGTCTCAGGTCCTTTTGTGCCCAGGCTGGCTTTGAACCTGGATCCTCAGATCTCAGCCTCCTGAGTAGCTAGGATGACAGGCGTGAGCCACCGCGCCTGGCTGTAACCTACTCTTTACCTTGTTAGTAATGAGAACTAGATTGTCAACACTTCATTATGCTCAAGAAAAGTGGTATAAAAAAAATTAGCTTCTGGCCGGGAGTGTGGCCTAGTGGTAGAGTGCCTGCCTGGCATGCACAAAGACCCGGGTTCAGTTCAATTCCTCAGTACCACACACAGAAAAGGCCAGAATGGGTGCTGTGGCTCAGGTGGTAGAGCTCTAGCCTTGAGAAAACCTAAAACTCAGTGCTCAGGCCCTGAGTTCAAGCCCCCTGGGAAGGTCCCGGTCCTGGATGAGGCCCGAGGGAGGGAGGGAGTGGAGGGCGTTCGTGTGCACAGAGCCCACATCCCACGCTCCCCCAGCGGTCCTCCCACAGGCTCGGGACCCTCCTCCCTCACACGTGGCCTCTTCACTGGGCCGGCCCACACCAACGGGCACCAGCCGGCACCAGCTGCGCCTGCCCACCGCCTGCCCGCTGCGGCCTCACAGGTTGTCCTGACTGACCCGGGCTCTGGGGACGGGACCCTGAACACACTGGATGAAGTTGCACTGAGACGCCCATGATGGATCAATTATTCCTAAGTAGGGATGACCAGAGCAAGCCCTGCGCGCAGTGCGAGACCAAGCGTGATCATAAACATGACAGCCAGCACGCCGGCCTGGACTTTCAGTCCCCAAAGTGACAACCCCCCCAGGAGCACAGCCGAGAGGCCAAAATTCAACAACAACACTTGACAGCGAGGACAAAAGAGCGTGCAGAGCGGACGGCTGAGGGGGGAGGGAATCTGTGCGGAAGCCGAGGCCTTTCCTAAATGACGATGACAAAAAGATTCCGCTAGGCTCTGTGAGGACCAAATCCAAGAAATGGGGAGACGGCCCCACACACGGATGCCATGCTGTCAGGGAGACTTTTCCTTTCTGTTGGTCATGGGGCTCGGACACTGTCCTTGAGGAGCACTCAAGGCTGGCGCTCTACCCTGTGAGCCATAGCTCTACTCCCAGTTTTCTGGTAGTTCACTGGAGATAAGAGTCTCACAGACTTGCCAGCCCAGGCTGGCTTTGAACCCGAATCCTCAGATCTCAGCCTGCTGAGTATTGAGGATTGCAGGCGTGAGTGCAGGAGCTCCTGTGATAGTTACAGCTTTAGAGTGTGTGCACAAACCTCTGGTCACGGAGCATCTCCTAGAATCATGACATACGAGGATGAACAGCGAGGCTGCAGACTAAGACAGGGACAGAGAACAGTGAACAGCCTCGCTCACCGCAGCACTAACGCGTGTGAGTGTCAAAACGGACCTGCAAATCATTGCTGGAATCCATCCACCCGGCCTCAAAGCAAGCGGACAATGAAAGCTGTAGACCCTCCGGGCCGGTGGCTCCGCCTGTCATCCCAGCGACCCAGGAGGCTCAGATCTGAGGATCACAGTTCAAAACCAGCCCAAGCACGGAAGTCCGTGCTTATGTCCAATGAACCACCAGAAAACCAGAAGTGGTGCCATGGTTCAGGTGGTAAAGTGATAAAGCCTTGAGCTAAAGAGCTCAGGGACAGCACCCAGGCCCACGACCGACAAAACAACAGCAGCAACAAACCTACATACCCCTGCCCAAAGAGCTGAATTACTTGTGCATAACCTCAGATTCAATGAAGCATAACAGTTACAGATAAATACTGGATTGGGATTAAATGTTCAGATAGTCAAGAAAGCAAGAGAGGCAGTATTGACATGGAATTTGGCCCTTTAAAACCTGAATACATGACAAAGTTCAAAGTGGGCAAAGAGGCCTAACTAAATCCCGACTGTGTCCTACGAAATCAAGAATGAAGTCCAACACTAAACCAATAATAAGAAATTGCTCAAAACCCAGGGAGAGACGAGGTGTTCAAGGGTTGACCTCTGGAAACCAGGCAGAGGGGAGACCCCAGTGCCCAGATCAGAGCAAGCCAGCGCAGCGCCAAAAGCCTTTTTTTTTTTTCTTTCTTTCTGTAGCATTGCTGGGGTGGGATGGTGGGAGGGGGGCTTCACCAGGGAGCCAGGTCTCCAGCAGCTGGAGGCCTGGACACGGAGGCCTTGTGCTGCAGATGTACACAATTGTTCTTCCCAGTTCTGTCAGACTAGAGAACTGGGGATGTACAGTTAAGGCTGGTGGTGTTCTAAACAAAAGTTACCGGAAGGAAGTCAAGTGAAGGAGGGAGGGAGGGAGGGAGGGAGGGAGGGAAGGAAGGAAGGAAGGAAGGAAGGAAGGGAGGAAGGAAGGAGGGAAGGAGGCACAAATTTGTGCTGAATATAGAAGTCCTGCCAATTCTGCCAATTCGTTACTGCTTTTGGATGTTTGTTTCATCTGTTCTTCGGGTGTGTGTGTGTGTGTGTGTAGTTAATGCCAGAGTTTTCCATAATCCAAATATTCCCTTTGCTTAGAATAGGGCCTTGATTAACTCTTTTAACTCACCAGGGCCCTCATTAGTGGCAGGAGAGGCCTGGGGCTGTGAGGCCTGAGTTAAGGCAGAAGGAGCCCTGCTGCCAAGAAGCAGAGGAGCTGATTTACGGCAGAAATAGCCACTGTGGCCAAACAAGCAAGCGAGAAGGTGAGCCATGAAAACTGAAGCGTTTCAAGGCTCATTACAGGTGTGAGGAGAGCCCACCCCAACCCCAGCTTCTCCTAAAAGTTAATGTCTAAAAACAAACTTCAAAACAACCTGGAAAAAGCAAGGTCACACACACGTTAATAGACCAATGACACTGTTGTTCTGCTCCCTCTCATAAATTCAACAAGAAAGGGAGTTATTGCTGTCTCCCCAAACCCAGGGTGGCTGGGTTCCATTGCCTCCCTTTCAGTCCCAGCAAACAAGACAGGGGACTGGCAAGTAGCCCTGGGCCATGTATTACCTCATTTAATCTTCACAGGGCACCAAGGCCCTGGGGTCCCTGCAGCCTTAGAGAGAAGGGAGGGGAGGACCCGGAGAGACCAGGGCACACACAGTGTGACACACACAGCCACACAGCTAATGAGAACTGGGAGCTCGCAGAGGGGCTGGCTTCACAGGCCCGGAGACCACAGGGAATGGGGAAACAAGGGTAAGGGGGAGCGGGAGCTTTGCTTAGCTCCAGCGCAGCTCTTACGGCCTCCCGGGAGGCAGAGGACAGCCGGTGGCCGGGGGCAGATCACCCGAGCCATGTCCTCGTGGCCCTCACTGAGCCGGTGACTCCCCTCCCTGTGGGCTGGCCAGTGTTTAAGTGCAGGACAGCAATGCCCCATGCTCAAAATCCCAGCCAGGGCAACGAGCCTAAGTGTTCCAGAAACTACCACCACAGAATCAGAGGAAGGGGTCTGAAAGCACGGAAGGAACAAAAAGAGCAACAGAAATGCACCTCTGAAGCTGGTGCCCATAATCCGAGTTCCGCTGGAGGGTGAGACCCGGGGGCCGTTCAAAGCCCGCCCAGGCATAAGCCTCTCGAAGACTCCATCTCCAAGCAACAACACACAAAGTCAGGGGTGGGCTGGGGAGGTGGCCTAGTGGCAGAGTGCTTGACTAGCATGCAGGAAGCCCTGGGTTCAATTCCTCGGGACCTGTACACAGAAAAAGCCAGAAGTGGCACTGTAGCTCACCTGGTAGAGTGCCAGCCTTGAGCAAAAGCAGCTCGGGGACAGTGCCCAGGCCCCAAGTTCAAGCCCCAGGACTGGAAAAAACAAACAACAAGTCAGGGGTTGCATGAGAGCCAAGCCAGCCAGGGGAATGGTTCAAAACCCAACCCAAGAAAGAAACATGAACTATATGTAACTATGGGTGATAACATAATAACAAACATGATTTTTTTTTTTTTTAACCAACTCCGGGTTCTCCACAGTCTTTAGCTGAGTGATTTCTCTCTTGGTGGATTTTCATGACCTAAATCTTCCCGAGATTCTCAAGGAAGTGTGTGTGTCCAGGAGAACACTCTCATGAAACTAAGGCTCAAGACAGCGTTTCTACAATCACACAGCTGCCAGGCCCAGGGCAGGCTGGGCCGAGACCCTGGCGTGGTGGGAGGAGGCCAGGCGAGGCTGTGGCACAGCGGGGGTTCCGTGACAGAAACACACACTTCCTCGTTCAGACCCACGGCACTCCGCAAAGCCGGCCACAGCCACTGCCGCCCTCACCTCTGCCCCCACATCAGCTCCACTTAGGGGGCTCTGTGTATCCTCCTGTTCTCTGCCAGTTTCCTAGCATGAATAGTCATTAGTTTTATAACTGGAGAAAGAAAAACAAATCCTAAGAGATAAGACCGTGACACTCCCAACGTTTAAATCATGTTTCAAATCGTAAGCAAACGGGTCTCAGGCCCTTGGCTGACATCAACTGGCTGTGCAACCATGACACTGCGTTCTGCTCAGAACAGGTGGCTTCTTGCAAGGCGTGAGTAAGCTCAGAACGCTGAGATCAGAGGATCAAGGTTCAAAGCCAGTGATGGCAGGAAGTCTTCGAGACTTTGTCTCCAATTAACTACCAAATAAAATAAAGCTGGAAGTGGAGTTGTGGCTTTGAGTGACACTGTTCAGGGACAGCATCCCTTGTCCTGAGTTCAAGCCCCATTATCACCAACCATCAAGAAAACAGAGCCCTCGGGACCTTCCTGAAGCACTGGAGGAGCTCAGAGGGACTGGCAGGACGCAAGTTGCCACATTTGAAGTTCTGCCTCACACACTGCCCGGAACGGGGAAGCCTTGCCAGAGAGCAGACATCCATGTATGGATGGGAGCCACAGTGGTGGGCCACGTGACAGGAGCAGTGCCTGCCCAGTGCCACAGACCAACCACAACCACACACCAGGCTTCCCAAACCCACACAAGCAGCTGTCAGATAACACAATGGATATCATTCCAACCGTCCTGACACACGGAAACCCTGACTTGAAACCAAAGTGCCAGCTAACGGGGCCAGCAAAAGTAAAGCCTTCCTATTAATCCAATATCCATTTTACGAGTGTCACTTGCCAACAGCTCCTGTGAAGCCTTGAATATTTAGATCAGCAAAATGGGCCGTATAACGCAGCATGTGTTTTTAGTGTCAGTATTCGGATTTGAACTCAGGCCCCAAGTGTTGTCCCTTAGCTTTTTTGCTTAAGTCCACTTGGTGCTCTAGCACTTGAGCCATATCCACTTCTGGTTTTCCGGTGTCTAATTAGATAAGAGTCTCACACTTCCCTGCCTGGGCTGGCTTCAAACCATGATCTTCAGATCTCAGCCTCCTAGAGAGCAATAAAAACCCACTGCCCCAAACTACTAGGTATCTCTCTGTCCTTCCTGTGTGTGGGGGAATTCATCAAAGACGGAGCAAGTCCAGAAGGAAGTGGCCAGGGACATCTGAAGTCTGATCAGAAATATCCAGACACTTGATCTGTTAGCTAGGAAGAGAGCTGGGGCCTGTGGTGTTTGCACGGCAGCACTGGAAAGGAAGAAATCAATGTCTTTTCTTGTCCTGGAAGTCACGGTGTCCATACCGTCTACCCCTCAGTGCAAGCGCCACACAAACTGCGCTTCAAGGTCAGCCACAACCTTCAACTTGCTAAGCCCAAAGGGTCCCCCAGAACTCCAGCATGCAGACGTCAGGGCGTTTCATATGGAGTGAGGGCTCCCCGCACACTGGGTATCTGGTTTGATACAGAGTTTTTAAGATATTTCATACTGAAGTGAACAGCATTTCTCTTGTTATATCTACTCCCTTTCTATCTTCCAAGCCACCACACATGCTGACCCAGTGCTACCTCCGACGTCCAATCAGTCCAGACTCCCACTGCCTGGGAGTGGACAGTGCCCTGAGTGGACCAAGCTGAGTGGACAGAACCCAGAGAGGACGGAACCCAGAGTGTATGGAACCCTGGGGTGGACGGGACCCAGAGAGGAGAGAACCCAGAGAGGACGGAACCCAGAGAGGATGGAACCCAGAGTGTATGGAACCCTGGGGTGGACGGGACCCAGAGAGGATGGGACCCAGAGAGGAGAGAACCCAGAGAGGACGGAACCCAGAGAGGACGGAACCCAGAGAGGACGGAACCCAGAGTGTATGGAACCCTGGGGTGGACGGGACCCAGAGAGGATGGGACCCAGAGAGGAGAGAACCCAGAGAGGAGAGAACCCAGAGAGGACGGAACCCAGAGTGTATGGAACCCTGGGGTGGACGGGACCCAGAGAGGATGGGACCCAGAGAGGAGAGAACCCAGAGAGGACGGAACCCAGAGTGTATGGACCCCTGGGGTGGACGGAACCCAGAGAGGACGGAACCCAGAGTGTATGGAACCCTGGGGTGGACGGGACCCAGAGAGGACGGGACCCAGAGAGGATGGGACCCAGAGAGGACGGAACCCAGAGTGTATGGAACCCTGGGGTGGACGGGACCCAGAGAGGACGGGACCCAGAGAGGACGGGACCCAGAGAGGAGAGAACCCAGAGAGGACGGAACCCAGAGTGTATGGAACCCTGGGGTGGACGGGACCCAGAGAGGATGGGACCCAGAGAGGATGGGACCCAGAGTGGAGAGAACCCAGAGAGGACGGAACCCAGAGTGGAGAGAACCCAGAGTGGAGGGAACCCAGAGTGGAGGGAACCCAGAGTGGAGGGAACCCAGAGTGGAGAGAACCCAGAGAGGACGGAACCCAGAGAAGACGGAACCCAGAGTGGAGAGAACCCAGAGAGGACGGAACCCAGAGAGGACGGAACCCAGAGAGGACGGAACCCAGAGTGGACGGAACCCAGAGAGGACGGAACCCAGAGTGGACGGAACCCAGAGAGGACGGAACCCAGAGAGGACGGAACCCAGAGTGGACGGAACCCAGAGTGGAGGGAACCCAGAGTGGAGGGAACCCAGAGTGGAGGGAACCCAGAGAGGACGGAACCCAGAGAGGACGGAACCCAGAGAGGACGGAACCCAGAGTGGAGAGAACCCAGAGTGGAGGGAACCCAGAGTGGAGGGAACCCAGAGTGGAGGGAACCCAGAGTGGACGGAACCCAGAGAGGACGGAACCCAGAGAGGACGGAACGCAGGGTGTATGGAGCCCAGGGTGGATGAAACCCAGAGTGGTCGAAGCCCAGAGTGGATGGAACCCAGGGAGGACGGAGCCCAGAGAGGACGGAGCCCAGGGAGGACGGTATCCTCAGTGTCCCCCACAGCTGGCTCTCGGGACAAGGAAGAGAAGCTGAAGTGAACCTCCCCACAGCTCAAGTTCCAGGCTTGGCTGTGCGCTGCTCTGAAGCACACAGAGACCGCTTTATTTAGTGTCGCAGCCATTAATAATGCAGAGCCCTTTACCCTGGTGGCCACGGTGTGCACAAGTTCCCCATGGCCGGGTGCCTCATGGCCGGGGACCGCTGGCCGTGGGGTTCAGCGACGCCCACACGAAGGAAGGCTACACAGCCTTCCTGCCCAACAGCCAGCAGAGCCCAATAACCGACCCCTAACTGCCCAGGCAGCTTCCAGTAAGGGTTTGCCCGCCCGCTCATCCTCCATGAGTCCTGACAGCTTTGTAAACGGGAACATTAAAAACCCCATAGCAGGCCAGGCACCGGGGCGCACAGTCCAGAGCCGGGGATGGGTGGGGGCAGGAAAGCAGGGAGATCCTTCTCTCCAACGAAAGACAAAGCAGAGCTGGGGCTCAAGAGGCAGCAAGCAGGCCTTGAGCAGAAACAGCTCAGGGAGAGCGCCCGGGCCCTGAGTCTGAGTCCAGCACAGGCATGACAACCACACAACCCAGGGGACAGTGCCGCCCTGTCCTCACGGAGGTGCTTCAGCTCCCACAGACCCCCAACACACCACTAGTTACATTAAAATGGGGTAGCGGGGAACCGTGAGGTCATGGAATTTGGTCTTTTGTTTTTCTACAGAGATGTTTTTTCAGGGAGATGATAAACTTTTTAGAGGCAAAAAAAAAAAAAGGCAATAAAAATTCTTTTCTGAAAAAAAAAAACATGTCGGGGCCGGGAGTTTGGCCTAATGGTAGAGTGCTTGCCTAGCATGCACAAAGCCCCGGGTTCAATTCCTCCGTACCACACATACAGAAAAAGCCAGAAATGGTGCTGTGGCTCGAGGGTAGAGTGCTAGCCCTGAGCTCAGAGAGGCTCAAGGACAGTGCCCAGGTCCTGATTTCAAGCCCCAGAACTGGCAAAAAAAAAAAAAAATGTCTGGATGTAACAGAGCTGCAGAGGTGGCAAACGTGGAGACACGGGATAGGCCTGGTGCTTGGTGCATGCACATACACATCCATGTGTGCAGAGACAGATATGCAATCTGCAAGCACGTGCCTGCATCTGAGGGTGGGTGTGCATGGATGCAGCCGGTCTCAGCACTCGGGTGCCGTCCACTCCACACTCGTGCTTCACGAAGAAGGACGCCGGCCGTCCACTCCACACTCGTGCTTCACCAAGGTGGGTGCCGGCCGCGTGCACTGTTTGCCACCTGGCCTGGAAGCATCTGCTTTGCTTCCCACGGGACTGCAAAAATGAACATTTCCCCTCTGCTTCCCAGGCCCTGTCCTCACGCTGCCTTCCGGGGGTGGGGGGGGGGGGGGAAGAGAACCTTCTTGTCTCTCTTCCGGTTACACATTTGTATCACCTTTGGAAAACTTAACTTGAAAGCAATGCATGCATGTCACTCCATTACAGATGATTAAAAAAAATTCAAGAGTTCCCCCCCCCCCGCATGTTAATTAGATAATTACATCATTACCAAAACAATAACAAAAGGCTTCCAGAGTGTGGCTCTTGGAGCTGACATGGAACCCACCCACAGCTCGCAATCATCAGCCCGCCTGACACCAAGGACACAGGGAGAACTGGCCAGGACTCTCATCTGCACTTCCTGTCCCTCGACCTTGAAAGATCGAGGCAGCCGCCTGCCTCACCTCCTGTCACGTTCTTCCAAACGTCGGCGTCCAGCCACGCTCACAGCCCCCGCCTCTGCCAGAGGCCATGACACTGGCACCGATTCAAGCTGGAGGGAAATTTACTCATTCATTCGCTCATCCACTCAGCAGAAAATCTGTTCCCACTGGATCGGATTCTGCAGAAGCATGCTGACAAGACGTAAAAAGTGATTTCCTTTTTTTAGGGGGGTGGTGGGGGGTTGTGCTGAGGAAAAGTAATTAGTGCAATGGACAAAGTACACAGCCGGGCGCGCTGAGCTGTCTGTGGTACTGAAACAGAATCATGCCAAAGCTGAAAGCTCCCCAGCCCAGTTCTCCCAAAGCCACAGGGACAGGTCACTTTAACCGGGGCACTTCTTCCGCCTGTGACCTGCCTGAACCATTAGCCTGCGCTAGCGACAGTGTTTGCACACTTCTGAGAAAGGTCGGGCCGGTGAGCTCTATGGAAAGGTCACGGCCTCCGGCCCCACGCCCGTCATCCCGGATGCAAGCTCTCCTCAGTGGGCAGAAACGACCATCACACTGACATGCTAGAAATTAAACTAAAAACTCGTCTGAGACTGACTCCAGCCTGCCTTCAAGGACACGCTCCCCAAATGGCTGCCACGTACCCTGTACTCACTGGCTTTTAACTTCCTGCTAAATCAATGCCGTCGGAATTCTCCACTGTAACGTGAGGAGGGCACCGGAGCTTACAAGTTTCTATGGAAGAAATACACCTACCACAGCGACATCCATCACTTAAGCACAAGGCAGGATTCCTTGTTCCATGAATATGCATGAGGCCCTGCACCGGCTTCTCCTAGCTTGCTCCCAGTCCTGTTTACGACGCTGTGTGCGACAATGAGAACGTTCCTAGATTTGGGGTTTTTTCTCCCCTGGGTTCTCGCTCAGGGTTTTCACATGTGTTTGGCTCCTTTTCATTGTATCCCTGATGAGAACTGAAAACAAACCCAGTAGGTGTTTTGTTTTAAGTCTAACCTGCTGGTCACCGATGGCTCACACCTGTGGTCCTAGCTACTCCAGAGGCTGGGATCACAGTTCCAAGACAGCCTGGGCAGGAAAATCCTTCAGACTCTCATCTCCAACTAACCAGCAAGAGGCAGAAGTGGTGCTGTGGCTCAAGTGGTAAATCTCTAGCCTTGAGCAAAAGAAGCTTATGGACAGAGCTTTGGCCCTGAGTTCAAACCCCAGGGCCGGCACCACCAACCACAAACTCTTAACCTTCTGTGAGGTCTACGTTACCACCATGTTCACTCATAAAAACGTCCTCGGTTTTCCTCATTCATGCTACGCACACATCTAAACGTTCGCAAAAAGGCAATGAATCCAAATAAGCCAATAGGGCAATGCTTTCACAGCCCGATTTCCTGCAGAGCTGTTATTTCCCACCCAAGTTCTGACAACTTTAACACGATGTTCATGTTTAGGTGGAATCATTACGTCAACCTTTAACCTTAGGCTCCTCTTAGGTTCCGGAGTCATTTCAAAGAAAAGCTTTCCACAATGCATCTAAAGTCAGTGATCTCAAGAAGACGCTCTGTTTTTTGTGGCTAAAACTCCCCTGAGAAGGTCTGTTTCACTGTGTGCCTTCCAGAACCAACGGTCAATAGTAGGAAAGATGATGTTTAATCAAAGAAAAAATCCAGCAAGGCCTATCATTCTAAAGTAGATTAAATAAAACCACGCTGGCATCCATGCCAAATGTTGTTTTAAAGTTATCTGATGCCCAAAAGCACTTCAGACAATCTAGAATAGGGGCTTCAGCTTAAGTCTGAGGATGTACCAAACTTTAGGAGGTACAGAGAAGCCAATGTCTATTTTTTTTTTCAGGGCTTTGGGCCAGCTGCAAGCTGCAGGAAGCAAGTGCCAAGGTCCAAAGCAGTCCTGCACTGACCACGGGACCGGCCACGATGCTCTCTTCCTCCTCCCCCTCCTCCTGTGTCCTCTTTGTAAACTGAGTCCAAGGGCCGTTCTGTTCCTTTGCTCTTTAAAACATTTCAACAACCCACCTCCCAATCGAGAGGACTGAATTCATTATGAGCTTTTTGTCCGTTTTCTGGTGCTCAGGGCCCTGGCACTGTCCCTTAGCTTTTTTTTTTTTCCCCTCAAGGCTGAGTTGTATGACTTTGGCCATGCCTCCAGCCTAGCTTTTTGCTAGTTAAGGGGAGGCTAAGAGCCTCTCAGATTTGTCTGTCGGGGCTGGCTTCAAACCAGAATCCTCAGCTCTCAACCTTCCAAGTTGCTGGGATTACATGCATGAGCCAGATACATTCTTAAAATTAAAAACAACAACAAAAAAAACCTTCAAATGTGTTTCTCTTGTTTGGTCAGCACAACAGCACAACTTGTCTCCAAATATTCACTTTTTCTAGTGCTTGTTTTCCACCCTCCTCTCCTCAAATGCACACTTTAAAGTTTCAGCAAAGAGAGAAAGAGAAAAATGAAGTTACCTCCTTCCTCAGCTACAGGCACTGGTGTTTTCTGTGGGCAATTACTAAAAGTGGCTTCTCCTGTGGTCAGTATGTGTTGGCAAATCACCGGTTTCCAATTAACTTAATGGAAAACTACTGATATGGCAAGTCCCATACAAGGTTTTAAACTCAAAGGCATCTTACTTAGATCTGCCTTTCACAGCCCTACAAACACCTCACAGCAACTCAAACAACAACAAAACCCAACCAGAATATACATGTGTGTGTACAATCTAAGCTGAAGAGAACGGCAGCCTCATTTTTGAAAACTCTAGTGTGGTTTTAATTCACATATGTGAATATTCATTTGACGGAGAGCTGCAGCAACTGACAAAATGGCCCCTTCCATTACCAGGCACCACCACGGACTCACTGGCTGTACCCCAAGCTACTCAGGAGGCTGAGACCTGAAGGACTGCCCTTGGAGGCCAGCGAAGGCAAAAGCACAGCCACGAGGTCTTATCTTCAAAAGTCTTTACCTTCCATTGCTTATGTGTGTGTGGGGGGGCGGGAAACATTCCTCTTTCTCCCTACTTTAACCTTGTGATAGTAAAATAAATACTTGCTAAAACTTTAAAAAAAAAAAAAAAAAAAAAAAAAAAAAAAAAGGCAGGTCAAGAGGCAGAGCACAGCCAGTGTGTAGGCAGTCAGTTCAAACACAAGTTCTACAGTGCTCCCTTTGTCCACAGCAGACAAACACACAGTGCTCTTAGCTGCACTGGAAAAACGCAAATGTTTTCCTGTCAAGACACTTACAAGGGCAGCGTTCCACACGCCTGTGTGTGTGTCCGCGCTCACACACGTGCGCCTTAACGCCTGAGGCTGTGCACTTTTGCTCACAGCTACCATCCTACCACTTGAGCCACACTCCCCTCCAGCATTTTGCTGGTTCCCTGGAGCCTGACTCTCTGGGACATCTCTGCCCAGGCAGTCCTCCCTACCTCAACAGTTCCAGGTGTGAAGTGACAAAGGGACAACTTGATCACGCAGCCCGCATCTGCATTTATAAACCAACCCTGAAAACCCCGGCAGCTACGGGTGCACAGGGGGGCGAGGGCTCTTCCAGGCGCCGGACTCCCACACAATGACTGGCTCCTTCTGCAAGGACGGCTCGGGAGGGGGCTTAGTGTCCGCGAAAGGACGCGGCTGGCTGGCTTTAGGGGCCACACGTGTGCGTGTGGGCGCAAGTCCGTCCCGGTGCGCCCCCAGGCCGACCCCATCCGTCCCCGTCCGTCCCCGTCCGTCCCGCTTGCGGGCGGGCGGCCCGCGGCTGCTCACCTGGATCTCCCTGGCGTGGTAGACGATGATGAGGCCCAGCAGGATGATGGTGGAGAGGCTGATAAGGCATTTCAGAGCTAAGGAATACAGCGACGCCTGCAAGACAGACGGGAGAGGACGCGTGAGCGGAGGGCCGGGCCGGCGAGGCTCGGGTGCTGGAGCGCCGGGGCCGGGGTTCGAGTCCAGGGCCGGGGCGCTCGGGCACACGCGCGCGCGCACACACACTCACACTCACTCATTCACACACTCACTCACACTCACACACTCTTCCCCGGCCCCCTCCGCACCCCGGGGAGCCTCGGGGCCGCCGCGGGGAAGTTGCGCCGGAGTTGGCGCGGGGCGGGAAGGCGGGGAGGACGGCGGCCCCGGGTCCCCCGGGGGAAGCTGGGGTACCTTGTCGTAGGCGCCCCACGACAGCTCGGTCTCGATCACCATGACCACGATGCCGAACATGCCGAAGATGAGCGCGTAGTCGCTGAGCCGCTTGCGCTTCTCGAACAGGGCGCGCCGGTGGCCCAGCTTGTAGCCGATGTTCTGGTTCTTCTTCTTGCTGGACTTGGCGCCGCCGCCGCCGCCGCCGTGCCCGCCGGGCCCGTACAGCGCCAGGTTGTTGGAGTTGTTGTGCTCGGGCTTGGAGACCACGATCTCGGGCGCGGGCGCGGCGGGCGCGGCGGGCGCCGGCGGCGAGGCGCCGGGCGCGGGGGGCCGCAGCGGCTGCGCCTCGGCGTCGCCCTCGTGCAGGCTCCGGCGGGACGCGCTGAGCGGCCCGAGCGGCCGCAGGACGCCCCCGTTGTAGCGGCAGCTGCTCATGGCTATTTCGGTGAAGGGGTTGCTCTCGCGGCGCGGCGCGGGCTGCGGAGGCGCGTGGCGGGGGTGCTGGTGCTGCGGGGGGTGGTGGTGGTGGTGGTGGTGGTGGTGGTGGAGGTGGCGGAGGAGCGCGGGCCCCGAGCCCAGGCTGCCCGGGCTGCCCGCGGGGCTGGGGCTCGGGCGGGGCGGGGCGGGCTGCGGCGCGGGCTGCGGCCGGGGCGCGCCGGCATGGCTGGACGGCGCGGGCTCGCTCACATGGAGCTGGCTGCCCCGGCGCGGCGAGCCGCAGCCGCAGCAGCAGCCGCTCGACGAGCCGGACAGCGGCGAGGAGGCGCGGGTCCGGAGGGCGCCGCCGGGCGACGCGGAGCGGAGCAGCAGGGACAGGTGATCCCCGGCGCCCGCCCCCGCCGCGGGGCCGCCGGGGGAGGCGCAGCTGTTGCACCGGAGGCACGGGCTGCCGCCGCCGCCGCCGCCGCCGCCGGGCGGGTGCGGGGCGTGCGCGGGGTGCGGGTGCGGGAGGGGCGCGAAGGGCGCGCACGGCTGGCCGGGGCCCTGCGGGGGCGCGGCGCGCGGCGGCGGCTGCTGCTGCTCCGGGAAGAAGCCGCGCTGGAACTGCAGCGGGGTTTCCATGCCGGGGCTGTTAAAGCCGCAGGGGGACCGGGCGGTGGTGCACCCTGCGCAATGCGTTATGGTCGGGAGCGGGTACTCCTGCCGCTGGGGCGAGGAAGGGCCCATGCCGGCTCCGGTAGAATCCAGGCGGCGAGCCCTATTGGCTGAGCGCACCAAAACAATGGGCATGACATCACCTGCGGGGACCCGGACGGAGCCCGCGGCGCGCGGCTCGGCGGGGCGCGAGGGGGCGCGGGGGGCGGGACGCGGGGGGGACCCGCGCCCGGGGCCCCGGACCCGCCCTGCGGACCCGCATCGGGGCGCCCCGGGGGCCCCTCTCCGGGCACCGCGGCGGGAGGCGGAAACCGCCACGCGCCAAGCTCGGCTGGGCCGCCGCCCCCTAACCGGGCACCGGCCCGGGGCACTGCAGCACGCCGGGCCCGCCCGGACCGGGCCCGGCCCCTACCTCCCTCTCGCCCTCCGGCGTCCTCGGGCTGCGAAGTCCCCTTCACCCCCCGCCCGGCCCTCCCGGGTCCTCCCGCGCCCAGGCCGCGGGCCGCACGTGCCAAGCCGCAGAGAGCAGAGGGGACACCAGTCTGGGGAACCAAAGTTTGGCGACTGCAGGGGACGGCGCCTCGGCGCCCGGAGGAAACCCCGGCCTGCGCCCCGGCCTCGCCCGGGGGAGGGGGAGCGGCGCCCGGCCCGCGGCGGCTGCGCAGCGGCGCGGCGCGCGGGGGGTTAACCCGGCCGGAGGCGGGGCCGCGCGCGCGGGCGGGCGGGGCCAGGGATCCCCTCGTCCGGGGCGGAGCCCGCGCGGGCTTCCCGGGTCCCCGGCGGGGGCGGAGGGCTTTCCCCGCGCCCGGCTCGCGCCGCGCCGCGCGCGCGCCCCCCGCCTCCCGGCCGGGGCTCCCCGCGGCGGCCCCGCTGGGCGCGTGCGTCCGCGGGCTCCGTGGAGGCTTGCGGGAGGGTCTGGGGGCTCCCGGCTGCTCCTCGCCCGCCTCACCTGCAGCACAGACACAAAGCAGAGGCGGTCAGGGCGCGGCCCAGCCCCCCGGCCCCGCCGCCCCCCGAGAGCCCCGGCCCAGCCGCCCCGCGAGCCCCCTGGGAGGGGTCAGCGTGGCCAGGGCCGGTCCACCGGCCAGTGGCAGCCCAGAGATTGGGGCTGTCACTGGCGGACAGCCCGGAACCCCGGACTGCATCACTGCCACGCCCTGGGCCTTCTTTGTGGATTGACAACCAAGGGGGAAGAGAGAGACAGGGATGGAGAGGCAGACAGGGATGGAGAGGCAGACAGGGATGGAGAGATAGACAGGGATGGAGAGATAGACAGGGATGGAGAGACATGGATGGAGAGACAGAGATGGAGAGATAGACAGGGATGGAGACAGATGGAGAGATAGAGAGAGGGATGGAGAGATGGAGATGGAGAGATAGACAGGGAAAGAGAGACATATAGAGACAGGGATGGAGAGATAGACAGGGATGGAGAGATAGAGAGACAGAGATGGAGAGATAGACAGGGAAAGAGAGACAAATATAGAGACAGGGATAGGGAGACAGGGATGGAGAGACAGTGAGACATGTGTTTCCATGTTAGGTTAGGTGTTTTTCAAGCATGATTTTTGTTTTGTTTTGTTTTGTTTTTTTGCCAGTCGTGGGCTTGAGCTCAGGGCCTGAGCACTGTCCTTGGATTTTCTCAAGGCTAGAGCTCTACCACTTGAGCCTCAGCACCATTTCCAGCTTTTTTCTATGTATGTGGTACCGAGGAATCGAACCCGGGTCTTCGTGCATGCTAGGTGAGCACTCTACCACTAGGCCAAACTCCCCGGCCCTCAAGCATGATTTTTAATGATGAAGTTTATTTCAACAAAAGAGACAGAGGCGAAAGCCGATCACCCTCATCAGGTAATCAGATCCAGTTTCGTGATACTCCAGGCTCCTGGCGGCTGCCCTGAAGTTGCCTACCTGCCTATCAGAATGCCAAGGGGTGCATAATTTATTATTCGGACATTCTCTGGAGATATATATATATACATATATATATATATGTATGTATATATGAGATGTTGAGAGAGCAAAGCTCTTAGGCCCAGAGCCCTTGAAGTCCCGCATCCTTGGGTGAGGACTTCTCAAAAGTCCATAATTTTAGTGGTTAAAAGTCGGAAAAAGAATTCTTACAGTGCTTTTTTGTTTCTTCTTTCTTTTTGCTTTGGTATTCACTGAATTTTTAATGGCTGAGTAGACACTGAAGAAAAGGTGTGGTAAAGCCAGGATTTAAAATTGAAATTTAAAATTCACCTTATGGTCCAAAATAAAAAAAAAAAAATCAACTCAAGCACAAGAGCCATCACACACTTATGAGCCGCATTCTCAACAAATCAGAGAGACTCCTCCCAGTATGGAGGACTGGTGGGAATGTGAAAATGTTTGACTCATTCTTAGAAATCTAAATTCTTCAAAGAATCCTATGCTAAATTAGTGGTTTCATCTACTGCCAGAGACTTTCCCCCACTGCCACAATAACTGGTACTCACATTAAGTTCCACATACAGTTCTAGAGTTGCTGATATATGGAAACAGTAACAAAAATATAAAATTAATAATATATTAATAAAGAAAATAATAAAGAAAATAAAAGCTGCAGAAAAACTGCCCTCCTCAAATACCAAATTCAAAGCTTCAGGCAGAGGCTCCCTCTGATAATAGTAGGGAAAAATAATTGAGGGATTTTCTATGCATGCTTCCTGAGGTTTAACACATGAGTTCTCACCTCCCTCCAAGAGGACACAGAGGAGACTGGAACACAAATCACAGGAGAAGATGGAATTATTCATGGCAAGAGAGGGAGACGTTCAGAACCCCAGAACTCAGTGTGAAAGTACTGCCTCACCAACATTCTGCAGAAGCTTATCTGTCTAGCAGGCACAAGGCCCTAAGCACTACCGAAAGAGGCAATCAAGTCCTTACCTTCAAGCTTTCTCATTAGTAAAAATTAGGTGCTTACTTTAAAAATACAGGCGCCATAATGTTGTGGGTTGTTTATTCTGTATGGGGTTGTTGAGAGATGCAAATAAGATGTAGAGTTAAGCAGACCAGCAAGGTCATATCAAGGTCAACACTCCTCCCTGGGACTTGTGCTCAGCAGATGCTCAGCTTTCCAAGAGTGAGGAGCGAGGGAGAGAGCAGCAAATGAAAGAGGGACACAGACGAGATGCAGTGATTTCCTTGAGTGACAACTGTGGAAAGCGCCATTTGCTACTTTTCTCCCATTAAAGAAAAGCCTGGAATTTCCCTAGATTAACACCAGAGGTCATGCTTACCCATGAAATGCATGGGGAGCCCAAGCTACCTTGATTTCCAGCATTTTTCCCCAAAAATCTCTCTCTCTCTCTCTCTCTCTATATATATATATACATATGTCTACAGTGGTGGCTTAAATGTTTTGTGTTAAGCTTCTGCACACACACACACACCTTTCACAGAAGTACAGGTTTCTAAAACCGAAGACTCCAGAGCAAAAGCTCAGGTTGCTTGCATGCCTGGCTCTTGTTCAGATTTCTCTCCCATGTGCTCTCTCTCCTTGTTGGGCCTTCAGAAGCAGCCCTCTCGGCAGGGCCCTGGTAGCTTATGTCTGTAATCCTAGCTACTCAGGATACTGAGATCTGAGCGTCATTGTTCAAAGCCAGCCCCGGCAGGCAAGGCTGTGAGACTCATCTCCAAAGAACTAGAAACAGAAGAGTAAGAGGAAAGAGGGAAAAGGCACCGAAAAGAATACTTGAATCAATACTGAATACTTGAAACACAAAGCAAACCTACAAAGGCAAGAAGTACAACAAAATCCAACTAGGGAAAGCACAAAGCATTGGGTGCCCAGATGTGTCACTGGGCAGAACCTTGGCCAGGGGAAAGGGCCTGCCAAGAGCCAGGTACTGACAGCGGGCAGCAGGGCCCCTGGCACAGCCCGAAGTCACTACAGAAATAAAGGGAAAAAATAAAGATATTCTCTGAGGAGGACACATTCGAGTATACTGAAGAAAGGGTTTAGGCTAAAAATTATGCCAGATAGCAATCTAAATGCATAATACAGGAGAGGAATGATAAATCCCTTACAAACTCTTCAAAAACAAAGGGTAGAGAGAAACCCATTTCTCTACTGGTTTCATGAGACCATGCCATCCCAATACTGCAAGGAAACTGCAGACTGGTCTCTTCGGAATGCAGATGTAAAGCACACTCTAGTCCCAGCAACGAGGGATGGGGATCACCTCCCGTGGGCATGGCCAGGTGGGCTTTAGCCCTCGGGATGGAAGGGTAGGTTAACATTAGAAAACGGGTGACTCAACTCTCTGTGTCTGTCTCTGCCTCTCCTCTCTCTCAGCTGCTCTGCCACCACCCCTCCTCCCCCAACAGTGGACGGCGACCCTTGAAACCAGAAATAAATGTATTCCTTTCATCTTTTCCAGTTGTCTCTCCCAGGTGTTTTCGCCAGCTGACTGACTCTGGAGAGGACTGCTGGGACCCTTCGGTCGCCCACAGGAAGAACGGCTGCCGACTGAGTGCCTCTGCACGGGCAGATCCACCGGCAGTCCATCTATGGAAGGACGTGCCCAGTACACCTCTGACACCACAGCTTCCATGAGCTTCCTGGGTGGGCTTGGACCCAGTGCTGTCCTGCGTGGATGCTCTCAGGGGGCTGTCCTGAGGACAGAGCCCCTGCCCTCTACCCTCCTCTTCCCTGTCTCCTTCTTGGTGCTGGGAATCCCTCTGGCAGATCGCCCAGCCTAAGGCTGGTTTGGGAAACTCCTGGACTTGCCGTTAGATCTGAACTCTTTGGCACTGGTGCCAGGAGCTCCCTCTGGCCAACCCGGCAGTTTGGAGTGTGATGGATGCCCACACTCTGGATGACTAATTCTGGGGGCTTTGGCCCAGGCCACCCTGCCCAGGGAAGAATCGACAAGACAGCAGACAGTCTCCCCAAACACCTCACACTAGAAGCAGTTGGGGCCAGCTACCAATGGCCTATAATCCTAGCAACTCACGAGGTTGAGATCTGAGGATCATGATTCAAAGCCAGCCTAGGCAGAGAAGCCCAGAAGACTCTAATCTCTAATTAACTAGTAAACAAAAAAAAGCTGGAAGGAGAGGTGTGGCTCAAGTGGTAGAGCACCAGCCGTGAAGGAAAAAGAAAAAAAAAAGAGGAGGAACAGAAAGAAGGAATGAGACAGGAGGGGGAGGAGGAGAGAGAGGAGGTGGGGGGGATTGGGAATGTACTGCCGTCCTCTGCCCCCAGCCCCCTGCCACCCTGGAGCAGACCTGGGGACCCCACACATGGCCGGCTCCCGCCTCAAAGGCTCACTGTGGGTCCCCACAAGGACACCCTAAGCCAGGAGAAATGAGCTTTCCCAAGCTGTAACCCCCGTAGCGGCCTCTGTCCTTCCTTCCTTGCTTGCTTGTTTGCTTGCTTTTTTGCAGGTCCTGGGACTTGAGCTCAGGGCCGGGGCACTGTCCTTGGGCTTTCTCAAGGTTAGAGCTCTACCACTTGAGCCACAGCACCACTTATGGCTTTTTCTATGGAACCGAGGAATCAAAGCGGGGCCTTCATGCATGCTAGGCAAGCACTCTACTGCCAGGCCAAAGTCTTGCCCCTCCATCTACTTTCTCAGTATCAGACTTTGTATCTACAGACGTGGAGGGAAGATGCACCCGTGGGCAGAGCAGGAAGGACTTGTGTGTGGCGCTCACTGAAGGCCATGTCAACAGCACACTCGAGTCCTTTCCCAGGCCCCACCTCAGTGGACATGCTCCACAGACAGGCTTGGACGCTCGGCGCCCTCCCTTCCTCGTACTTATTTCTCATTCATGAAGCCCTCTGAGCCCCAGCCTGTTCTCAGTGTGAGGATTTCAGATGGAAATGACATCTGAATAATGTGTGCTCCCTTACCAAACTGCGCATGAACGTTTTAGGAAAACAGGAAAGCACAATTTAAAATTTAGCTGTCAAAGTAGATTGTCAGCTTAACAGGCCTTAAAAATCCTACTCATAAAAAGTCCTACGAAAGGCACTCAGGGCACATAACCAGTTGATTTTTGTTGTTGCTGTTTGAGGAAATGACTGCATAGCTTTTGAAAAAGCTCAAGTCTCTTTGGCTGGGACAAATTCATAGCGTTTCATCTTTCCTTCCCAATGAATGGAAGGTACAATTCGGACATGGAGACCTCAAGTTTTTGTCTTATGAGCAAAGCCAAGCTGGTGGTTAAAAGAAAAAGAAAAACACACACTCGCTCACATCTGAGCTTATTTGTCTCACAAAGGAATACCTAGTGGACTGAGCTACCAATCACACCGAATTCTACAGATTCAAATTCAACACGGGCCAAGGAGGAGGCTTTTTTTCCCCCTTGTAGGTGAAACCACCCTTGACTGAAGTCAGACACCAAGAGCCACTGACCACGTGAAAGAAAGAAGAAATAAATAAACAGCAATGATGAGAACTTGGCTACATCCTAAACCTCCATGTATTATTCATTCCAAGGAGCCACTAAATAACGTCCACTGGGAAGCCGACAGGAGAGACGCTGGCAGACCCATCCCAGGAAAGCGTGCCTCTGTTTACTCTCCACACCCAAACAGACTCAGTCTGGTTTTCCACACCCAGTTTTTCTGTTAGGACCACGCTAAGCTGCCTTGTGCATGATCTGTGACTCTGTGAGGCATCATCTTGGTGTCTCAGTGGGTTCCAGTGTGAACTCGTCCGACCCCATGTCCACCCACTCACCCTTAGGCTTGGACGTGCTCACAGTCACCCTCACTATCTGCCAAGGTCACTCTGTCTCCTACCCGGGGGCGAAGCGCCTTCTCTCCTGCCATATCCAGTATCTCAGCAGGTCCTTTGGTCCTGTCCTCACACCTGTCTTAAATGGCTTGGGAGAACAGAATATTAGAAAACCCTAGATTCTTGAGCTTGAAATTAATGATGAATCGATTATATAACACATTCATTCATTCATTCATTCATTCATTTGTTTATTTATGCATGCCAGTCCTGGGGCTTGAACTCAGGGCCTGAGCACTGTCCTTGGACACTTTTTGCTCAAGGCTAGTACTCTGCCACTTGAGCCACAGCGCCACTTCTGGCTTTTTTTGTGTATGTGGTTAAAGGGAATCGAACCCAGGGCTTCATATACAAAAGGTGAGCACTCTACCACTAGGCTATACTCCTGACCTTACATAACACACTTTTAAGTACAGTTTCCATTAGGCCCTTGGACATTTATAAATCTGGAGACTTAAATGAGGGATTCTTTTCAAGGAGTCTTCTTTTTTAGTATCTTGAAATTCCTGAAACACCCAACAATAATAACAGAAATACGGATGTGCCTCAGAGGGAAACTGCCCCCGTAGCGACCTGGATAGAAGATGCTAGAAGGCAGAGCTTATGCCAGCTATCCTAATGGCAACTAGCTCATTCTGAATTTGAAGGGCAAAATGAGTATTTTTCAAGAAACTTAGTCCTGTTACATAGAGATACACTTATAATAGGAAATTACCCAACTATAGACCCATGTTTATAGACAACATATATCGTCACTTTTCTTTTTTAAAGAGGGGGCTTGATTATTGTTCTTGTACAATCAATACTCCAGAGGTTCTTGAAAACACTCAAAGGCAGGTTTCTTGAGATTATTTATGCTATGAATCTGCGTGGTGAACTCTGCGTGGAGTGTAAATCTACATTTGACCACAACCGATTCATACTGCAAATTCTGGGTCCGTGGACACAGCGTGGTGGCCCTCACTTCCCTGTTAATGTGAACAAATTATCCTCTGCTGTGTGAGCCATACCACAGCCCAGCGAGGGGTGCTACAGGGCCAGGGCCAGGGCCCCCCCCCATCCACCCTCCGCTGTGACTCCCGAAGGTTCCACCCCCAGGTCATCCCCACACTCTGAGCACTTCTGGTTCATCAACCTCTCCCATGTCCCTTCGTTCACTGTCGTGCCTCCAAGCTTGCTGTGGGCTTGTCTTCATGGTTCCAAACTCGGCCTGCATCTGAGCTTCTCATATGCAGAAACTGGACAACAGAGCCCTCAGACTTCCTGTCCACTCGGCCACATTTCAGCCCGGGGTGGAAAGAGAAGGGAGGATCTGAGAGAATGTCAGGAAGTGTTAACAGGCAGCTCATTCCAGAGGGTAAACTTGATCTGCTATGTAAATGAATTGTGTGTGCAATCACTTTCTTCATACTCCACCCTCCCACTAATACGCAGTAAACCCCAGCTATCATCTGCATTCAGCTGAGACGTCGAGGGCCACCCGGCAAGCAAGGTCACCCCTCCCATTCTAACAACAGTGCTTGCAGGTACAGCCATGAGTGTCACAAGCCTTGTACTGCCCTTGGGGGCTGGAGGAAGCAGGCAAGGCTGTCCCAGGACCTGTGGCCCAGTGGCTTTTGAACTGCGGTCCAATGAGCAGAGCTAGGAATTTGTCAAATAGACAGATTGGGAGCAGAGTTTCCAGGCAACTAGGGAGACTTCTGAGGAGATGTGGAGGGATGAAAAGAAGAATCTGCCAACAGACTCACACAAGACTGAGGCACAAAGAGTTCTGTGTAGGATCACGGGCTTTGTTATAACAGCTCCAAACACCAGACCACACATAACAAGAGTTCAGACAATCCAGATTCTGGAAATGTAATGCACATGCGAGTGAAGCACAGGTACCCCTGAGTTTAAGAGGGTCAGGGCACACGTGGAAAAAGTGTGAGCCTCATAATTAGGGGAAAAGAGGGAGCAAGAGGAAAGAAAGAAGAGAAACAGAGAGGAAAGGGAGAGAGGGAGACAAAGAGAGAAGGTAAGAGGAAGGGAGAGGGGAAGGGAAGAGGTGGAGGGTGAGGAGGCGAGGGAGGGCTCTCTTCTGGGATTTGCTGGTAAGGAGGACCAGAGGCCGGAACTCATCCCAGGAGCTGCCTGGACTCACGGAGGAAGCTCACCCTGTTGGCTCCTGCACTGGGGTGGATACAGGGTGCAGTATTAGCACTTGCAGCTCCTGTGGGAATCAAGTTCTGTTCCAGGCCACTAGAAACAGAGCCAAGGTCATCGTAAGAGGAAAAGCAAGACAGCATGAACTAGACTAGCCGGCCCGTTCACAATCACTGTGGGGCACTGGGGCCCGGCCCAAAGGGGCAGAAACGGCCTGCCATTCTTTGCTGGTAACCTCTGTCCAGGGTGGGGCTGGGCTGGGATCTGCAGAGAAATGTCTGTGCTCAGCACAGCAGCATGAGAGACTTACGAGCAGAGACGGCAGCATCAGCCTCTGAACGAGAATACGGGGCAGGCGGGACCCTGGTTGCAGTGGGGAGGGGGCAGCATCAGTAGACAGATGTGTGCGCCAAGGCAACTGAGGGTGGCACCACCAGGACCCATCATAAGAGAAACCAGCCTGTGCAAGGGGAGGTGACACAGCGAAGGAAGGCGGGACACGGAACACTGAGGCTGCAGGGACACTGGAGCAGAGAATGAGGCAGGCAGCGCTGCCTGAGAATGGGATGTGGGACCACAATTGAGGACTGCACAAGGCAGCCATAGAACTTGATTCTTGGCTAGCTGGAGACCTCTGGGGCCTGACAGGGTGAGAAGTGAGTGTCAGGATGATACGAAGGGGACCCATGGTTTCCATTTTGGGGCAGTGGTCTGCCTGGGGCAAGTAGGGGAGGGAGGCTCTCCCCGTGGGCCAAGCAGCTCAGAGCTCAGCATCCCATTGGAGAAGAAGACAGGGGAGGCGAGCCCACAGTGACAGGCGCTGCGCAGCCAGGGTCCTGGCCCACACCTGAGGAGGTGACGTTCAGGGTCATGTTACAGCAGGGAGAATGCAGTGAGGAAGGAGGGGAGCATCCAGACCTGCCTGTCTCACAGCATCTAAGGCAATGGGAGGTGGCGGGGCTGTGGTGCTGTCTTCTCTTAGTACTTTTTTGCCTTCTTGTCTGTTTCTTCTTGTATCCAGTTCCCAGCAAAGTCTACTCTTGAACATATGGTATGTGCACTGCTGTTGAAGCTGTGTGTGACAGATAACAGCCATTAAGACAGGCACAGAGCAAGACCAGTAGCCTTAAGACTGATTCCACTGCAGCTAGCATGTCCTGAAATCGAGGGTAGATGTAAATTGTGGCAATGTCATACCCCGTGATTAAGGCTGTGGTGAGAACAAAGACTCACTGAGTGACTGAAAGCCACCTGAGACTCAGTGGCCACACTCTGGCAGCGTCGGAGACACAAAGTCCAAAAAGTTCCCCATGGCGATCAGGACGAGTCTTCATCATTATACTGTATTCCTCACAATGAGACCAAAGCACTCAGATCCCTCAGTCTAAAAGGCCATTTACCTCTTCAATTAAGAATAGCCAAGCATTTCTGGTGAAACTTGAGTCAGAAATGAAGCATATAGATTCCGACAAAAGTATTTCTAAAAAGGGAACTGACATTAGAAATACTAATAATGGCTTTCCATGTCCTGATTACACTTTTATACATCTCTCTCTTTCTCTCTCTCTCTCTTTTGGTCATGGAGCTTGAACTCTAGGCCTGGGCACTGTCCCTAAGCTCTTCATCTCAAGGCTGCTAGCACTCTATGACTTGAGCCACAAGGCTACTTCTGGTTTTCTGGTGGTTAATTGGAGATAAGAGTCCTATGGACTTTTGTGCCTGGGCTGGCTTTGAACTTCGATCCTCGGATCTCAACCTCCTGAGTAGCTAGGATTACAACTGTGAGCCACTGGCACATAGGTGGTTGAACGTTCAATGTCAACTTAAGGCAAATGCAATATTTGGTGCTTGTGATGATACCTAAATGAAATGGCACTCCTTTCTAATTCATATATGAGAAAGTTCTGGAATCGATAACACCTTGTTCCTTTGCTGAAGCTTCAAAGCTAGCTAGTAATAACAACAGGTTATTCCAAACCCAGTAAATGTTCTTAATTTCTGTGCTTTGTAATGTCCTAATGGTGATAGTATCTTTATGATTAGGCAACTCCATAATAAACAGGAGCTCCTTGTCCCTCAAAAGATTTTGCTATTGTGTTGAAACTTATTCTCAGGGAAGTGAGCAGTCCCCCTCTGTCTCACGAGAGGCATTTCGTCGTCCGTCGTCCTTGAGAATGCTGTGGAATCACCACCACTGCCACTACCCACCCCTCCCCAGCTCTCCTCACCAGGAAGAGGATCAAACCATCCGAGGACCTAGACTGTATTCACTCCCACACCACCACCTGCAGGGCCTGAGCTGCAAAATGAAGGCCCACCTTGTGTGCTCCCAGGGTGGGGACAAGAGAGTGCCTGGCAGACACTTCCAGGAGAAGACCATTAGCCTCGGGATGAGATAAGAACTTGTGACAGTCACTGTTATGTGTGGACACACACGCACCCCGTGTTATCCGTGTTACCTATGTCATGCTAAAGAAAGTAAAGCATGCTGGAAGGCCCACTCCAGGCAAAGACGCCAGGAAATTGGAGGCATGCCAAGCCCCCAGGAGGACCCTTCAGGGCCCAGATGGAGTGGGCCTGACACAATCTGGGCCTTGGCGAAGGGGGGGGGTCCTATCGCCGTTCCATCTGGAGCCCTTCACATGAAGCTAGCACTGTGACACTCTCCTGACAGGCGGAAGACTTGACAGCCAGGGGAGTCCAGATAGAGTACCAGTGAGTCAAAAACAAAACAAGCTGGGCACGAGGGCTCTCACCTGTAATCCTTGCCACTCAAGAGATGGAGACCAGGAGGATCAAGATTCAAGGCCAGCCCAGGTGTAAAAGTCTGTGGGACTCCATCTCTGGTGAGCCAGCAAAATACCAGACTGGAGGCATGGCTCAAATGGTACAATACCAACAATGAGCAAGTAAGCCAAGAGAGTGAGAGACACTGTGTTCATACTGGTATCCACAAAAATAATCACTTCTGAAACAGGTTTTGTGGGGGGGGAGGGGCATCAAGGGAAGGGCAGAAAGACAGATGAAGAGAGGAAGGGGGGGCAAACACAGTCATTATATTCAAGGCACACATGAGAAAATGGAGTAGGGCAACTGGACGGGGTGGGTGGGGGTGGGAGAGATGAGGGAGAAGAGGGAAGGGGTGCCATGAATTAAGATGCACCGTACTCAAGTTCACAGGCTGACTTGAAACCCTTTCCACATAACTAAAGATACTTTTTTAAAAGAAGTTATTGAAAGAAATCATTTCCCTCTCGCTGTGTTCAATGCGCTGGCCCTCTCAGAAGAGTGGAGTAGGACTGGCCAGGCAAGGGGCCAGGGTGGAGAGGGAGAGCGAGCGGCACATCAGACAACACATGATAGCTTGTTTCAATGGACTGAACAAGACAGGGATTCAGAGATAATCTCAGAAAACCCATGCCCGCTTGCAGACTCACTGTGATACAGAATCCACAGCGGATAGACTACTATTCTTAGGGTCAGTACCACCAAGGGCCCACTGACACCAGAGATGGAGGAGCGAAACACATCCAAGGACCTTGTTGTGAGGGAGAATGGCTGCATTTCTCTGTACCTGAGCAACAGGACTGGCACGAGGCCTCTGGGGTATTCTGATAAAGGATCTGGGGGCCCCAGAAGTCCAGGTGACCTTGGGAGGGTCGCCTCACGGAGAGTGAATAGAAAAAAAAATCACTCTAATAAGAAGCTGCAGGTCAGCTGATGAGAGCTTCGTGCAATGTGTTTTTCTTTAGACATTGCACGGATGGTTTCCTGGAGGGGTTGAAAAAATCAGATCAATATGTTTCCAAATTTCTACCAGCCTGACAGGTTCCTACTTTCCTTTTCTTCCTCTAAGATCTCAAGAGCCTAGAAGGAAATGGCCTATGGCTTCCGGGAAAGGATGGCGGCAGCTCCAGGGCGGGGAGGGTCCACTGGGGAGCTGGAGAAGTGGTGGCCATGGATGAAGGAGAAGAAGAGGAGGTGGGGTGGCATGGGGAAGCCGTCCTTCCCTGAAGACCCCCTCCACAGGCATCTGCTGGTCTTCAGGACTTTAGCCTGAGTCAGGAATCTGGAATCCATCCCATAAACACTAAATGACTGCAGAGTTTCAGAGCACACTGCCTCCCTCCGCCCTTTCCCTTGTCTTCTGTGTGTGTGCACATGTATGTGTGCATGTGTATATATGTGCATGGATGGATGGACGGCATGACCATCCACGCTCATGTGTGATACACACACACACACATGCTGCGACACTGTAACAACTCGTGTGGCAGGATTTTCAGTGTTTGGACTGTGAGTGCTAGGTGTTAAGTATTTGCACATCTGACTTATAAACACGGCTGGCTGGGTCCCTTTCCCACGTGGGGGGCTGCTCCCCGCTTCGTAACCCAATACCATAATCCCTGGGGAGCTTCTGTCTGGCTAAACAGCAGAGGAAGGGGG
Organism: Megascapheus bottae; assembly: GCF_031878675.1. Taxonomy (NCBI): domain Eukaryota; kingdom Metazoa; phylum Chordata; class Mammalia; order Rodentia; family Geomyidae; genus Megascapheus; species Megascapheus bottae. The sequence continues at coordinate 1,916,391 of NC_143546.1, forward strand.
GTCACGCCTGTCATCCTATTCAGCTATTCAGGAGGCTGGGATCTAAGAACTGAGGTTCAAAGCCAGCCCAAGCAGACCAATTCAAGAGACTCTTTTCTCTAACTAATCAGTAAAAAGTCAGAAGTGGAGCTGTGGCTCAAGTGGAAAAGCACCAGCCCTGAGTGAAAATGCCAAGGCCCTGAGTTCAAGTCCCGGTCCGGGCACACACAAATAACTCGTGTAATGGATGCACCCCATCTCAGTCAGAAAAGCTCCCGGCCACATCCCTGGGCTGTGATGGGGGGAGGGGGGACGGGATTCATAAGCAGCGAGTAAGGCTGACAGTAAACACCACTCATCACAAATGCAGTGACGCAGAGGCTGTCTCTGTCTCTCAGTCAGAGGTCCTGGCTGTACATCCCGCCTGGGCCTCCCCTGCATCTTCTCTTCAGGCCACCCTGGCTCCTGGCCAGGTCCATAGGCCTGAGACAGCTCTGTCTTCTAGGACCCGGCCACTCTTGGCTTGTGCGGAAAGCTCTGGAGGCATGAAAACAGAGTGGCTGGACCTCCAGTGAGCCCAGCGATACCGCAGTCCACACAGCTCACTAGCCACATCCCACAAGACCCTGACACGGTGGCACTCCACGCCCAGAGCAGGTCCACAGCACGTCCTGCACGTCAGCTCCCCCTCGCCCCCTTCACCAGGAGCCTAGGGACAGAGGACTGGGGCTCCCTCGGGCCCCTCAGTGGTCCAGCCACTTCTGATACGGTCGCTTGGTCTTCCAACCTTTGTACTCTCTGGCTAAGAACCGAGTTTTCTGACATGTCATTGTCCCTTCACGCTCATCACTGAACTAGCCCGAGATTTACGTTTCAGGACGATGAATTAGGGCAGGGAAGCGTGATTATTGTGAGGGCCGCAGAAGCGCGGGGCAGTAACAGCCAGCCCGGAGTGGAGCCGTCCAGAGTCCACCCCGACTAAGGGACTCCCTCTCACGCAGCGTGATTTGAAGTGTAAGATTCAAAACCATTCCTTTATAAGATGGCGAAATGCCAGATGACACGGACATCCGGAGGCTGAGGGTTCGTAAAGCCAGGAGGAGAGCTGGGAAAGGAGTGGAAGGCAGGTCCATGAACAGGGAAGGGAGGCCTGCTCTGTTTGTGGGCTCACACATCCATTTCAGGGGTCCCTCAATGACAGCCTCGCCTGACGGATGGAATTCAAGGGGGAGACTGCATGTGAGAGGCAAATAACTAGAAATAAAGGAAAACAGAACAGCACCTCAGGCTACTACCCTCTTTCCTACAGAAATTTAAACTAGATTCTGGAGAGGGAGGGTGGCTTATACATATAATAGCAGGGCAGCAAACAAGAAAAAGCATGTTTCCAACTAAAAATGCCATCCACTGGGCACTACAGAGTTACTGACAGCTTGTGTTTACTCAGTCCTATCACAGGCCTTCTTTGAGCTACACAAATGACTGAGAAAAATGAGTTGTATTACAGAGCAATCACCTTGAAAATATCCTTCAGAAAAGCCCCAACTAAAATAAACATGGCCTTGAAAACTGGGTAGTGGCTAGGAAATTATGTCAAACGCAGTCTTCGCCCATGAGGTGTTTTTTTTTTTCCATTTTATATCTTGCTCCATCCTGGGGCTTAGCCTCTCCAGGAATTTCCATGAACATAGATCACATACCTCTACAGATATAACTTTCTCGGGGGCATGCTCGAGCCTCAGAAGGCCTCAGTCGCCGATGCTGAGAACTGTCTGCGTGGCCAGCTGGGCTCCTGACCCCGGGGGTCTGTACCAAGGCTGGGGTGTGGAGAAGATTCCTCACGTCGAGGGAGACCAGGCCGGGTGAAGTGATGTGAGGAGTTTCAAAGGAGCAATCCATCACACAGGTTGCCAGACTGAAAATGCCTGGACAGCCGGTTCAAAGAGCCAGCAGCAGGAAGCGGGCAGGCTGTGCCAGAAACTCAGGCCAAGAGGCCCTGGGAGAGCAAGGCAGCTCCCAGCCTGATGCTGTGGACTCAGCGAGGGGCCGTGCCCTCCATCTCCCTTCTGGAGGAGAGGCTGAGCGCCGGTGGCTCATGCCTGTCACCTGGTGAGTCAGGAAGCTGAGACCTGAGGATGGCGGTTCAAAGTCAGCTCAAGCGGAAAAACCCCTGGGGCGCTTATCTTCCATGAACCACTAAAAAGTCAGAAGTGGGGCTGCGGCTCAAGTGGTAGAGCGCTGGCCTTGAGCAAAAGCGGCTCAGGGACAGGGCCCAGGCCCTGAGTTCAGCCCCCACCCCCCACCCCTCCATCAGGTGCTGTCGTTGTGTAATCATCCATCTGCAGCTCAGTGGCCTGCCTCCTCCACTGGCTTCTGACTTGAATGGAGCCTCTTCAAATTTCCTGTCATCGCTTTAAAAAATTCTTTGCATGTATACATTAAGCAAAGTGGTTTCACGGTGGAATCACACACTTGCATATATCATACTTTAGTCAGCTGAGTTTGTTTAGAGGAAAGTTTTGAATTCCATTCAAGGGGTAAATGAGAAAGCCTTAGCCAGGAAGCTGCAGCCTTTCCTCGGCTAGGGCCCACGGTCCAGGCTGTTAAATAGCTGAGATTCCTGCCTTCCAAATCCATCACTGCTAATAGAATCACGTTGCTTCTGGAATCCAAGTATCTCCATCACCCACCAACGAGACAGACCTCCACAAATATGTGGGAGGGAGTCAGCTCAAGTCCAGACCACCGTCCTCACAGGAGGAAGTAATAATAATGGGCTGTGCACAGAGAGACAAGGTCCCTTTGAACAAAGCTGACTTTCCTGCTTGACGCTGGGCTAGTGGGAGTGTCTCTCCAGAAAAGCAGACTCCCTGCTATGGGCAGTGAGGCAGGCGCTCAGATGGGAGCAACAGAAGAAGGTCCTGGGCAGAGGGGTGGAGGCGAGCCCTGGGCGGCGGGGTGAGGAGGCCGGGGCCCGCTGGCTGCGGTGCTCTGAGAGTGGGATGGCGCTATGGTGCTCTGTCACGATGGCCTGGCACGCCGGAGACGCCGACGCTGACGCTGCACTGATGAGAAGGAACTGGTGTGATGAGGGTCTCGGCCACTTACGCCTCTGCTGGACGGCTCCCGTCAATCAGAGGGACTGACCACAGCCTCTACTGGCCAGTCCTGGTCTAGAGAGGGCACTGCTGCCTGGCTGCCTCTTCACGAGTGCGTGTGTGTGTGCACACACCCACACGTACACACATGCGTGTGTCCAGCTCTAGGATAGTCTGCAGCCCCCTCCCTGGCCCTCCGATGTATGTGCAGTGAGCGTGAGCATCCACCAACTGAGCCCAGCCCTTTCCAGCCAGGAGCCATGCATGCCGGGCACCCAGCCCCCGTGCCAGGCAGTGCCCCTGGCGGAAGCTCTCTGCCCTGCCTGCTGCTGCACCTAAACGACTCTTTCCTGTTTGCTCAGCACTCGTGAGCCATCTTGGCTAAGGAGATCCGGGGATCTGCACCAGCACTGTCCAGACACAGGGAGCTCCTCCCCACCCCGCGCACTGCCCCTCGGCCCCAAGAGTCTCTCACGAGCCATGTCATTCTCCTCGGACAGGAAGCAAGTCCTGACTAGCCTTTCCCTGCTCAAATGAACTGTGCTGTTCTTCTGACAAGGCCACCAAGATTCATGGACCTGTGAATGTGGCTGGGGACCAGCGGCTCGCGTGGCGTTCTTGAAGATTCTCTCCAGTGGAAAGACCAGTGCGGTTCTTCACAGCCCAGGCCATTCAAAAGAAAGCAGAGCCCTCGGTGGGTGTCGCTGGGTTGTTGTCTCTCTGGTCTTCTTATCAGTTTTGAGAAAGGCCCAGAGAAGCAAGGGTTCGAGGTTGGGTAAGAGCGGAACAAGCCGCCCACCACTCCAGGACAGGTCCTGGCCCCTGGGCCGGGTGTGCTGTGAGGGAGGAGGAAGGAGGGAGCACTGAACTGTGGGGTGCTCGGGCAAGGCCAGGCCTTCTGTGGCAGAGACTGTGTGAAAACCAGCCTCTGGCACGCTGCCCAACCGGGGACCCAAGGTCCACCATCAAAGCCACCATGCACTCGATGTCCTGTGAGGCTCAGATTCCAGGTCATGAAGTCTGGTAGGCGAGGCTGGCGCAGTGGCCGGGAGTGTAGAAGTGCAGATGGAAAATCCCAAAGGCCTGCATCACCATGTCCTCTGCCTTCAGGGCAGCGGGGAGGATGACAGGCAGGAGCCACCATGCCTGGCTGCCGTTTATATTTTCGGTCCTGTCAGGTCCTGTCACCTTCTCTCTCCCTTAAGAACTTGCCCCATCAAGCATCTCCTCTGTCTTCCTTTTCACTTCCCCTTTCCCTGCTCTGTTGTCTGCAGGGACAGCCTTCCCCTGCTTTCTCTGGTCTTGATGCTTAACCTCTACTTTAACCTTCCCAAAGTAACCTTCTGAAAAGATGTTTATGCTTCTCCTGGCTTCCCCCACTCGCTCCTTTTCTAACAATTTCTAACCCACCTCGTTCAGTTGCTTGTAACCAGAAACTCCCTGTTGCTACCATGCTCCTGCTCAGAGAAAAGGAAAAGACAAGAAAGGAAATAAAAATCCTATCAGAATTCTTTTGTTGATCATCTATTACTTAAAGGAACAGACTGTTTAATAAATGTTTAATGTTAAATGTTAAAAATGTTGTTTTGCAGTAATTAAGAAATTCAGTAAAAACAACTTATTAACCCCTGAAAATTCAATCCTTTAAGACATTCTGAATTTCTGAGATAATAATTTAGTTATACTAAATAACAAAAACAAAGTCACTTTCCCAATCCTGAATGCCTGCACAAAGCAAACTCTTTCCTCAGTGTCACACCCTGGGACAAATATTCTTCACAGAGGACAGAGGCCACTGCAGGAAAATGGCTGGCAAGCTTGCATTCATAGTTATACTGGACACGCTTGTTTTATAGTTTTCAACCAAATGACATTGTGAAAGTTATATGATGTGTATGAGAAGAAATGTGTAATGCAACTCTTTAATACCAAGTGTGACATCCCGGCAGACGTTAAATCAACGCCTTTCCCTGATTCTCGGCGCTGAGGCTCCGTGCTGAGGCCACCTCCTCCCTGTCCTTTCGCAGTGAGTGACCTGAACACAGGCCCGAGCGTCTATAAATAGTCCGCTCCGCTCTGTTCCCCCATTCGCGCTTTATGGCTCCCTCAGGAACAAGCCCAGGCCAGATGGCTTCAGACCAATTTCCTGAATATATTCCCTTTTAATGATAATAATTACAAAATACTAATTTGCTCTTACCCAAGGCCATTTCTGCAGAGACCTCTTGGTACCTCACAAATACTAATTAAGCCTCAGATACGTGAGCTTCTGTCCCCGTGTTACTAAGTGCCGGCGGACTCATCTCTCCACGGCAAAGGTTTAGTCTCTCAGCCCCTCCCTCCCACTGAGATGGCAGGTGAGACGCGGTTGCCTTTTTGTGTTGGCACAGGATAGCACCAAAAGAAAACCCTGTCTCCCCTTCCTTGGAGTGGTGAGGTGATGGGAGGGACGACCTCCCGTCTCTCCCGTTGGCTTAGAGCAGCGTTTCTCAGACGGATGGGCCAGACCGTTAATGAGGGCTTTAATTGGGCGCCTTGAGCCTCCAGAGGGTTTGGAGGCAGATTTCAATAGTTCTGTCCATGTGGGTGGGCAAACATGACTTTCTGAACTAAAATTTCCATTTTCCTTTACTGAGACCACAGCAGCCCCCGTGGCAAGGAGGCCCTGCCACCAGCAGGTGACAAGGGTGTTTTTATAGCAATTGAGGATGTACAGGTATACTAAAGTGTTTCTGTGGCATTACTATTTTGTGACAATGGCCCATTATTTCAGGTTTCAATGGAAAAGCCCACATCTTGCTACATCAGGTATCTAAGATACTTAATAACTGCATTCCAATCCAACAGTTTTCTTTGATGATATCACTTGCTTTAGTTGAGGCAAAAGACACAATGCTGACAAAGCATACAATGTTCTCAAATGCACGTGCAGCTAGCTCCCTGTGGGGCAAAGGGGAAAAGCTAGAAATCACCAGTGAAAGGAGAGTGGAAAACTTACATTTATATATAAAATAAACTACGCATTGGAGCCATCAGCAAGGGAGAGAAGAAATCACAAAGGAGATCAGAAGACAGAAAAGCATGACAACAAGAGCTCAAATATCTAAACTGAAGAGGTGAAGCAAAAAGTGAATTTATAGTGGTAAATGACTGCACTAATGAAGACAGTTACCTAGGGTCAGCAATCTAACTTTACACTTTAAGTGTAAAGCCAAAGCTGGCAGGAACAGGAAAATAATGAAGAGCAGAGCAGAGACAAATGCAACAGTGACTAGGAAAATAATAGAATCTGTCAAACTAAAAGCTGATTCTTAAAAAAAAAAAGTCATTGAGTCCAAAAGGTTAAATTAATACACCTTTACATCGACAAGGAAAAGACAATGGATGCAAAAACATAAGATCAGAAACAAAAATAGGGACATTACTTATTAACCTTACAGGAATCAAATGAATTGTACCAAAATTTTATCAACAATCACATGCCAGGGTATTAGATAACCTAGATGAATAGAAATTCCTAGAAGTACACAAACTATTAAAAGTCAACAAGATGTAGAAAATATGAACATACCTGTAATATCCACAAAAAGGAGAGTTACCTAGAAATGACCTTTCCACAAAGAAAGGTCTAGCACTGGTCTTCACTGCTGAATTCTACCAAAAACAAAGATCAACCTCTGCAAACCGTTCCAGAATGACAGGACAGGAGAGAACTTTCCCTCCGTCATTTTAGATGAGTAGCATCATGATAGCCAAACTGGACAACGATATCACCAGAAAAGAAAACCACAGGTTCCTAGCCTTTGAAAAATCACCAGTTCTGCAGTTACAAGACACACACGAGCAACAAAGAATCCAAAGATGATATTAAGAAAAGAATTCCATTTACAACATCCAAAAGAATAAACTATCTTGGAATAAGTTTAACCAAAAAAGCAAAACAAAAGTTGCATACAAATATATATATAATATATGTAGTATTGCTGACGGAAATTGCAAGTAAATGCAAAGACATCTCATGTGCATGGAGTTGGAGCTGTGCATTTGTGGAGATGGTAATAGGCCTCAACGTCATTCCAGATTCAACACAGGACCATCAACATGCCATCAGGCTGGTGTTTTCGACTCAAAACCAGAAACAGACAGCTCCAGGTTTGGCTCATTGCTAACACACTTGCGCATTATGCAAAAAAATATCTCTGGGTTTGATCCCCAGCATTCTATAAAACAGAAAAATGATTCTCAACTTTATTAGAACTGCCAGGCACACAATCTTGGAATTGGTCAAGCTGCCCGAACCCTTCTGATGCAAACTGACTGTAAAGCGATGGTATCCAAGACAGGGCAATCCTGGCACAGAAGGGTGAACCAGCCTGGGAACCTACCAGTAAACCACGGTCTAATCGACCCTCCACAAGGAGCCCCTGAACATTTAACATTTGGTGCCCTCACAAAAATACAGCCACATGAAGACAAATGGAGTTAGAAATTGCGCTTACAATGCCTAGAAAATGTGATCCTCTCCCCTCCCGCCGCAAGGAGCTAAGATCATAAAACGTGTAGGAAACAAATTATGTATATATGCATATATGTAAATCTTCACAACCTTGAACTGACCTTCATGACTTGGGGATGGATTCCAAGATATAATATAATCAACAGAAGAGAAAAAAAATAGAGTGAAATAAAATTTAAACTTTTTTTTTGGTCGGCTGTGGGCCTAACTCAAGAGCCTGGACACTGTCCCTGAGACTCTCTGTGCCACTTCTGGTTTTTGAGCAGTTAATTGGAGATAAGAGTCTCTGCCCGGGCTGGCTTTGAACCATGATCCTCAGATCTTAGCCTCCTGAGTAGCTAGGATGACCGGCGTGAGCCACCTGCGCCCAGATAGAACACTTTATACATCAGAAACATCAGAAAAAGGGTGACACTGATCTGGATGCACTCTATTCACAAACCGTTGCCTTTGTTAAATGGCAACTCCTCTGAACAACTACCTAAATACTAAAAATTAAAATTAACAAAAGGAATCATAAGGAAAAGAAAATATACGATCTTTCCTACATACTGTTAATTTCCCTGCACTTTATTTCTATCTCTATTCATGAGGATATTGGTGTGTGGTTTTAATATTCTTATTTATGTGTGATAATCTTAATGTGGTTTTGGTTTTTGGGTGATACCATTCTCAAAAAGTATTAATTGGAGAATATTTCTCTTTCTCCTATATTCCAGTAGAAGTATCATATGTTTATTTTTCTTTCTTAAATGCTTGCTAAGTGTTTCATTAAAATTAAGTGGCTCTGGAATTTTACCTAATGGATGTGTATTAACTACATATCCATCTTTTAGAATTGATAGCTGAGTGTGCAAGGTGTCTATTTTGCTTGTGTGACTCTTGGCAGGTTTTTAAGTTTCCCCAAGGAACTGGTCCATTTAATCTGAGTTGTCAAATCCATCATATATTATTGATTCCTCCCCCAAGAAAGTTTTCATTTTTTCTACAATTTTTTTCTTCTAAATTTCATTGATTTTGCTTTGACTCTTGTTATTTCAGTCCTACTTATTTCAAGTTTAATTTGCTCTTCTGTCTTGCTACCATAGATATAAATTTCCCTTCAGCTTAGCTTACTTCATGACACAAATTGAAGGTGATGCATTTCTATTTTCATTCAGCAAAAACAATTTTTTTCTAATTTCTCTTTAAATTTCTTCAATTACCTTAGGGTTTTTTTGAAAGTATATTGTCCAATTTGGATACATCATTTGAGCCGAGACTTGAATGATGAAAGAAGCACAGAATATCCTGGCACGGTGAAGAATGCTCGATGGAAGGAGATAGTGAGTATGAGGGCCTGGGAATAAGGGGGTTGGCGTGTTTTAGGGACACCATAACAGCCGCTGGCAAATGTAAGCACAGGGGAAAGGTTCAGGAAATGCGGTGAGCAGTGGACTCACGGGCCAGGACCCACAGAACCACACACAACGGGATCTTACCCCCAACGTGCTTAGACTACCCGCATCCCCACGGGCATCATGGGTAACTGCCCAGTGCGGCCGACCGGTCCTGAAGGGAGACAGGCGGGAGCTGCACCATGTACAACGGTGGAAGCCTGGAAGCCTGGGCATCAACTAAAACAGCACACAGTGCCCCAGTGGCTTTATGCTGTTGTGTGTCCCAAGTTATGTCTCTGAACACTGGACAGCAGATACTGCCAACATGAACTCTGCGCACATGGCAACAACAGAAAACAGAAACCATCCATCTGCCACAGAGCCACCCGGAGTGAGGACTGCCTCCTGGCAGGGAGCTGGGGGGCGCGAGCCCCCGGCTCTGTGCAGGGCAGAAACCACACAGTATGCTTTGTCTTTGGAAGCTGAGCCCACAGTAAAGTCGTTGACCAGCACCAGGGCTGGTCCAGCACCAGTGACAACTTTCCTTCTTCTAAACGCCTGGGTACAACGTACCCCCCCCTGAAAAATCAGGCCCCCAGCCTAACGTGAAGGAATCATAGATTTGTTGAGTCGTTACATCTGCAACCTCCAACGCATCCAAAAGCCACTGTCAGGAGACACCAAAGCACGCTTCCTCATTTCCTCCTCACTGCACACCCCCAGGACCCAGGCCACACCTGGATGGGCCAGGCCAGGACGCCAGCTGCTCAGGATGGGCTCCAGGTCCAAAGAAATCCCAGCAATCTCTCCTCTCCATTTACTTCTGCTATGTCTTCTTGGTACTCTTTTTAAAGCGTACCCATTAAGTTTCAGATTGGACAAGGGGTGATGTCACAGGATCATTAACATTTTAGTATTCTGAGAAATTATCTAGGCCAACCTGTCTTTTCATAAAAGTACGGTCTGAAGCCCAGAAATGTCGAGTGATTTCTTTTCCAGGTCGGAGTTGGTTGGTAAAGCTGCAAGGAGGATCAGGGTTTCTTTTCATTTATATCAAGTTTCCTATCTGCTGAAGTTACAATTTAGGCTGGCCTTCAAGTACTTTCTTTCTTTCTTTTTTTTTTTTTTGGAAGTCAAGCTTCAGCTAGTATGGTATGCATATCCGAGGCCATGCAGAATTTAATTTTAAATCCACCTCATAAATATATTGCAGTTTTATCTGCAGGGAGAGAAAGGTGTAGTTGAATAAATTTCCCATGATCACTCAGCCAGCCACTTGCAGAGGCAAAATTCAGCCCTGGCCCAAGAAATGTATATTTCTTACCCACTCGACTTAATTGACTCTCCTGAAAATAATGCTGCCAAGGCTTCCATCAACTTTTTGAATTTAACTAAAAATTGCTTTAATGAACCAGAATATGAATCTGCTACATGGTTGGTCTCTGGCTGTGGCCTCCTCTCCTTTCAGAGTCTGACATCACTGAAGAGGTGTGCTTACTTCTTCCATGCCCACTAATACCGGAACAAGGAAATGGAAGGAGTGCGTTTGCTGGAAAAAGGTAAGTTATGAAAACGTGGTGGTGAGAAGAGGCTGGTCCTGGGAAATCGGCTGAGGGGAGGGCAGGGAGGAAGTGAAGTCAGATCATTCAGGTTGGCGTAAATGAGTGGGCTAGGGATGTGACCCTCCAGAGGCGTGTGGTGGATAAGGTGAAGGCCTAAGGTGAAATTTCCCTCCCGGAATGTCAGGTCCCTGTGAGGCTAAGTGGAGACAGCAGTCTGTACCGTTGTCCCCTGACTTTTCCAGGCCTGGTTTCTAGACTTGCTCCTTCATCAGGCAACAGCTTAAGTGGCCAACGTGGCGTGCTCGGCTCTCTCTGGTGGCAAGGGCGGCTCGGCCCTTGTGAGACTTAATGGAACGCTGAGCAGACGCAGACTGCCTGGAGAGTTGTTTGTAAACCCGTAACCCAAGAGAATCTGCCTTCTCCACAATCAGACTCACCGGGCCACGTGGACAGACAGCCTCTGATGGTCCCGGGGAAAGCCATTCTGCCGTTCACCCACAGCCTCCTGAGCGGTAACTCTGAGACAATGCCACAAGTGCACGTGCTGCCAGGTCTGTGGCGGGTAAGAACTCTACACGCCATGCTCTTGCCGCTGGGGCTCCCGACCCCGAGCTCTCTGACACCGTGTCAAAGGCCCTACCTAGAAGGAGAAGTCAGTCTTCCTTCTCACCGGGTCGGGACACAGGCCGGTGTCTGCCTTGAGGCATGCGTGGTGGCAAGAACAGAGGAAACGGGGGCCCACCCTGGGGTGCAGGGCTGGGCTGCAGCTGGCTGGCACACTGCTCCAGGCCCTTACCTCACCATGCAGGGGCACAGGGCCTGTCCAATCTTTCCAGCCAAGTCAAGGCCTGGACCTTGCTGCCCTTCGCCAGTGACAGCACACGTGCTCCACATTGCTAGTCTATGCTCTGGGGCGTGTGTGAGGAGGGGTGTGTCAGGAGGATGGGTCACTCCAGGGCAATGCCCTCCGAGGCCACAGGAGGCGGTTCACGCTTATACACCTACACTTCTATCAGTCGTTCAATACTAGGGATGGGCCAGGGGTGGGACATGAGGCTTGACTGGCAGGCGAGGGTGAGACCATGGAGACCTGAAGAAATCACAGCAAAGGGGAGGAGAGGAGGCCCAGAGGCCGGGATACACGGCAGTGTGGGAATGGAGTCAGACAGGGAGGACGAGACTCCAGTGGTGTGTGGAGAACGGACAGGTATGGGGCCAGGAGGAGGAGAGGGCCAGGAAGGACAGCAGAGGATACACAAAATAAAATAAAGATGGCCCCAAAGGATGGGTTTAGGGTAACATTTGAAATAGAAGTGAGAGCTGGAGAGCAGAGGGGGAAACAGGGGTGACCTTGGAGTGTTCCAGGCCCAGGAGCTGGCACCTCCGGACATTCAGCACAGAGGAATGCAAGTCGGCATCCTGGCACGGTCGGATGCCATGCTGCCAAAGGCACGCCAGTTGCCGTGGAATAAACAGTAGTCATAGCAGAGATAAGAACGGAGGGATTCTCCTGGCTTCTGGAATCACAGCCAGGCCATCAGAGCTGGGACAGATGAGTCATCTCCTGCGGACAGGTGCAGAGTGACTCTGCTGCTCCAGGGTCACTGTCCTGAGAGGATTTCAGGCGTGTTCCCTGGATCCCGTGCTGCGGTCAGCACAGACAATGCCCACACCAACGCCACTCATCTGCTAAAGCCAAGAACGGACCCAACTCCCATCTCACTAAATTCACCCCTTCTCCAGGAGATCTCTGCTCCTTCTACCTTCTCATTTCTCCTGGCTCCATCCACATGCAAAGGAAGCCTCAATGTTATGCTTACACAGTGAATCACGGAGCCACTGCAAGCTCTGTGAGTGAGTGAGTGTGTGTGTGTGTGTGTGTGTGTGTGTGTGAGAGAGAGAGAGAGAGAGAGAGAGAGAGAGAGAGAGAGAGAGAGAGAGAGAGGAGAGAGAGAAGAGAAAGAGAGGTTACTTAGATTTTCATTTAATAATAGAAAACACGTACTTTTGATCTTGTTTCTGGTAAGTTCGAGAACTTGAGCACTTTTTGAGACCACTGAAATATCAAAGTCTTCCCTCTTACCTAGGAAGTTAGGTTAAATGATAGATGTGCTCAAAGAAGACATCATAAACCTAGGAAGTGAGGGAGGTGGAGGCTGCATTTGGAATTTACTAAAGGTACTTCTCAATCAGACCATTTTACTTTTATTTCTGAGAATAGACATCCACACAAAAAGAAGTCTGGACTGGCTAGATGTGACCCATAGATGTGTGGATCACGCACAGGGAGTGTGTGTCACCCCTTCCTATCACAGCTGGGCCTGGAGCATTCTCCAGCAGGGTCCTCCCTCCTTCCTAGAACCTTCTATACAGGAGGAACGCCTATAAATACTGTGTGCCCTTGGCACTTCCTTGTTTTTAGGCTTTCTTATTTTGTGGGGGGTTTTGTTGTTGAGTTTTTTTTTTCCCCCAGTACTGGGGTTTAACCACTTGAATCACACTTCCAAACCTGCTTTTTGCTGGTTCTCTTACAGATAAGGACTTTTCTGCCCAGGCTTGGCTTCCAGTCACCTTCCTCCAAATCTCTTCACTAGCAGGATTACGGGCTTGAGCTGCAGGCACCTGGCTAGCCCTGGCACTTTCTGTCCACTCTGTGCCACTCACCCCCTCATCCACCTCCAAGTAAAGCAAAGCTGATTTCCACGCTCAGGAGTGTTTTACTGGGCACGCCATGATGTGGAAATGGCCGGCCGGCCGTCCTCCGTGGGGCGGGGGGGGGGGGGTCAGTGAGCTTTCACTGAGCTGCAGGGAGCTGCTCCAGTAACGGTCAGTGCCTGGCTTCTTGTTTCTCTTAAGGTGCCATTCTCTCTTCTCCCAGGAAGGAACGACTGTTCCCACCCCACCCCACCAGCAGACACACGGGGTCCTGCATGTGTGTTTCAGACCCCGGCCTGCGTTCCCTAGGGGGCCTGAGACCCCCCTGCCACGGGCAGGGTCTCCCGGGTGCCACCAGCACCTAACATCCCATGCCCTCTCTCCTGTCATAGTATCAGCTGACATTTCCACTCAAGCACCGCAAATGTCTGCTCTAGTTATTCTAACACATCGAGGTAAGGATGACAGAGTGTTTACTGGTATACCTCTGGGCTCAGAAAACAAAACAAACGAACAAACAAATAACCTTTGAAAAGGAGTTCAGCACCGGAACACATCCTTCCAGGCCTCCCAGCCCCTGGGTGAGTGGACCTAGAAACCCAAGGCTGCTCGTTTCCCAACCTTAAACCCAAACTCTCGGGATGCCAGCAAACCAAGCTGACGTGAATCCAGGCTCACCCTGTGAGCACCAGCGAGGCTTGGGGCTCCGGATCTCCACATGACTGCAGGACTGTGGGGATGCAGGTTGTCACCTGTCACTGGCCTAGCCTGTAGCAGCAGCTTATGAGGAGCGAAATCTGTTCTTGACCGCCTTTGTAAATCAGCCCTGAACTCATCAATGTGAAGATCTGCCAGGGGCAAGTCAAGAGTCCCCACCCTTTCATCCAGCCTTGTCACTGTTCCCTAAGGATCTCACCGTGACTATCTGCATAGAATCTGTGCTGCACGAGGGGTCATGAGTTAGATGACTTAGCGCCAGACCGCAGGAGCTCCTGGCAAAGCTCACATGATGAGACGTGTGTGTGTGTGTGTGTGTGAGCTGACACCTAGATGCCACGCCCGTACCGTACCATGCCACGTAAGCCGGAACACAGAATTTCTTACCTGACAGTGTTCCTCTCGCATTCACACCCGTTACATTTCTTCAGGACATGAGCTTGCATTCCTCTTGCTGAAAAACGCCGTAAAACGCCTCCCATCCGCTTCTTTTTTTTTCAGGCCTGAAATTAATTTTTTAAAAAATCCCTTTTTAAGTTTTATATTTTTAGTCTCATACCAATTTGCATCCCATTTTAATAGCAAGAGCTATCTTTTTCTATCTAAATCAATTATTACTTTGTCACTGAAACATTCCTTTTGGAAATTTACCGAGAATTTTCCAGCTATGTTTATGTCCTTCTCTCTCTCTCTCACACACACACACACACACACACACACACACACACACACACACACACACACACACCACAGCCCACTTTGCTTCAAGTTGTATTGTCTCTTAATATGCTGGCTTGTCTGCCCTCCCCCCACCCTTTCTCCCTCCCCGCCTTTGTTTCTTTATGCCAATCTCAGGGCTTGTATTCAAGGCCTGGACACTGCCCCTGAGCTTCCCTGCCCCCAGCAGAACGAGCTGATCAGAGCAGGCAGGACTAGAAATGCACTGTGCCACAGCACCACCCCACCTCCCAAGGGGTAAATGGTGTCTACAGAGTTCTGCTAAGTCAAGGCAGAGACCCCCCCACACCCCCAAGAGAGGGAAGGCCCCAAATCACAGGCAGAAAACTGAAGGAGGAGAGATGCAGACGGCTGGCTGGGGAGCCCCACCCCGCATTTGGCACCAAGAGCTGCTACGCCTTGGGGCTTGTCCTGCACCATTCAGAATCCACATCAATTTCCATGGACCAACCAGAAGTGTGGTAAACACGGTCATTCACGGAACCCCCAGAACAGCTGCATTTGAGAGGCGTTCACATGCTCTGAGCCCCAAGAAGGAAAGGCCAGGGCTGTACAGCGGAGGTTCTCAGCACAGGCCTTTCAGACTTCTATTCAGGAAACCTGCGTTCCTGGCCATGAGTGACGGGCGAGGAGGCTCCACGGCCACCACCTGGCCAAGGCAGGGAAAATAGCAAGTGGAACAAGAGGATGTTTTACTGTACTGTTTGCAGTGACTTCTTTTTGCGCCCGTGTTTTGCGTGTAAATGTGTCTGGTGTGGGGAGGGGGCGGGGGAAACAGAAACGGAGGGATGAAAGGTGAGACTCACTAAACAGGGTGCTGGAAATGGCCTGCACAACTTGGGGGTGGGTGTGAGAGAATGAGGGAGGGGTGACACTGATCAAATAGGAGGAGACTCACTCCCTGACTGACGAAACTGTAACCACCGGGACATTACCTGTACAATAAAATTTAAATTAAAAAACAAAACAAAACAAAACAAAAAAACTTATATCTGGTCTCTAAAAAACAAAACAAAAACAAAAACAGCAAGCGGAAAGGTTGGCCAGGCGGGCTGGCTCCGAGCCCGCTCCTAAGAGTGGCACGAGCCCTCCACGTCCTGCAGACACGTCGGCCCCTCAAGTCGGAACATCCCGGCCTTTACCAAGCTGGGTAACAGCTCTGCCAACGTCCTGCGGCACCCACCGGAGCCATTCCATGCCCCTGAAGGAAAGGTGCGCGGTCTCCATCCAGGGTTCCTCCACTTCCCTCCCTGAGCTGGGCAAGGGGGTGGCGTGGGCATTTGGGGGCCCCTCTGCTAGATCCCCACTGCAGTGTTTTCAAGCCAAGCTGGGCCTGGGCTGGGACAGCAGGGATGGCAGCGGAAGAGCACACTGCCACAGCGGTCTGCCCGAGGGCTGTGCTGGAATTTTCCACCCCTGAGATGAGTTATTGCCAATACGTACCAGGGTAATGCAGTCCTCTGACCCAAGCCTTATTGGGAATGGCTTGAACAAAAGCACAGCACAAGGCCACCGTGGCAGCTGGCACTGGCACCTTGATTTCTCTGGAACACTGCTCAGCTGCCACCACACTAAGGATGTAGCCAGCCTCGACTAACCTTCCTGGCTCTGAACCCCTGCTGCCTCGGGAGCAAAGGAGAGACCCCAGAACGTCCCTTGACTTCCCCTTGGGCCCATGACATGACAGAGCCGTGGTCTAACCTGGCCAGTGCCTGAGCTCCTGGGAGAGGGAGAGGAGGTGACCCACCCGGCCCAGACACCTATGAGAGCTGCAGGGACGCATAACTGCAGAAGGGTGGGAAGACGTGGATTTCACAAAAAGAAAAGTTCCCACCTCTCTCCCTCCCCAGCCCTGGGGTTACAGTGGCCTTTCTACTTGCCATCTGAGGACAGTTCATCAAGGAATGGTTACAGCCATGGACAGAAGTCCCACGCCAGCCACGGCCTCACCTGCACTTTGCAACCCCAACAGACTCCTTCCCCGCTTCTCCTGCAGTTGTGCTTCTTTTAACTTGGCCTTACAATGCCTTCTAATTCACAACCCAAAACGACTGAGATTCAGGAGCTCTGGAGGAGGGGGGTCCAGTGAACAATATAATAGGAACGTATCAAGAGAGGCCTATGGATAGTCCTTATGAATGTTGTTTGTACTTCCGGCCATAGCCATAAACATATTAAGTCCCCTGGGGACAGAGACTCTCTGGCTTTTTAATCAAGTTGCTGAAATGTGCCTCCGAATGCAGGCCATTTCCTACGTCACCATGCTTATAATTGAATCTCTGCCTTCTAGCTAAGCCATCTTCCCGCCTGTCCTTCCAGGCAGGAGCGATTTCCCATGATGCTCTAACTGTCATTTTGAGTCACCAGAATCACCCCTCAGAAGAGCTCGCGCTAAACTCAGCAGGGGCCTGCTCCCAACACGATTTCATCATCTCATCGCTCCAGATGCATTCTTCCAGTGGCTCCCTACTACCACGTGCAGCAAAATTAAGTCTGTGGTTCCAGCTGGAGCCGAGCTGCCCCCAGCCCTGCCTCGGGCCCAGGTTCCTAGCCCTACCCAGATGGTAAGGTCATTATGATAAAGTCGCAGCACGGCCCTGAGAAGCACTGCTGTGTCCTGTTGCCCTCGATGGGACACAACACAGAGGCGCCCCACCCTCTCCGTGAGCCCCAGCCTTCCATTTCCCCTCTTGCCTGAGAGGAAACAGACCGTGCAGGCTGATAAAGCCACGGCTTGGTGAAGTCACTTTCTAAATTCACAGAAATTACTATATCTGCTTCTTACGGTAGAACCTGAGGAACTCTTGTTTGTTTTCCTTTGTAAATGAATTTCGGAGCACTTGAGACAATGATCTAATTTTTACATCTTTTCTTTCCTTCCTAAATGGAATAAAACAATTAGCCCTCCTGGAAATGTCGCATATTTTTCCAGAAGATAAGCAAATTAAAAGACCACAGTAGAAATCTTTTGAAGAGGATAATTTTCAAGAAAATAATAGACAGGCTGTGAGATCTTTCCTTTTCTTGGTCAGTTGTGGGGCTTAAACTCAGGGCCTGTGTGCTGGCCCTGAGCCTCTTCGTGCTCACCTGACCCACAACACCACTTCTGGTTTTTAAAACTGGAGGTAAGAGTCTCGGGGAGACTTTTCTGCCTGGGCTGCCTTCAAACTTTGATCCTCAGATCTCAGCCTCCTGAGGAGCTGGAATTATAGGCATGAGCCACCACCAGCACCTGGCAGCCTGAGACTTTTATCTCCAGTTAACTACCTAAAAATTGGAAGTAGAGCTGTAGCTCAAAGTGGTAGAAAGCTAGCTGTGAGTGAAAAAAAAAAAAAAACCCTCAGGGCAGCTCCTAGGCCCTGAGTTCAAGCCCCCAAACTGAGAAAACAAATAAAATTAAATTTAAAAAATAAAACAAACTTTTGTGGGTCAAGATCTTGGTATTTAAAGCTTTTACTTTGTAGCTAATACCAGCTAGCAACAACTACCCTAAAAAATACAATGATGCTTTACAAAAGTTAAAATGAGCAAATGATGTGCAAAATATGAAGGATGTTAGTGAAATAACCCACAAAGAGGTAAATCCTAAAATTACACATAGTGTAATAAAATTACCTACGAAACCATCATGGTTTATATGTATTTATGTGTAAAATGCACATTGTATATGTGCATTTTACATATAGAAAAGAAATACATACATGATTGACATGTGATTCAGAATGATAAAAAAAAAAAAAAACAGATAAAAACAGGTGGGGGCTGAGGAATAGCAGCTGGCTGAAAGTTGACCATTATCTGCACGACTTTGCCGAGGTCCTGAACTCACACACGCTCATGGCTTTGGGTGGAATGGAGACACAAGGACGGACAGACCGGACAATAGTGAGTATGTGGCTGACACTGGATTAGGAGGGATTCGGTTCTGGGCCTGAGGTCTAAATAGTATTAAAGAATCTGAACAGACTTTAGGACCAAAAAATACACGGAGACAAATGTGTTTCCTTGCTCTTCATGAGCATAGCGTGGCCCACACTCAGCTGGCTACCTGGCGTACATTTTGAAGGGAGAACTACCATGAGAAGGTCTTGGGAAGTTCAACCAAGAACCTTCCAGAA
This sequence comes from Megascapheus bottae, assembly GCF_031878675.1. Taxonomy (NCBI): domain Eukaryota; kingdom Metazoa; phylum Chordata; class Mammalia; order Rodentia; family Geomyidae; genus Megascapheus; species Megascapheus bottae. Next base: position 1,935,153 of record NC_143546.1, read on the forward strand.
GAGCTGAGAGGAAACACTCATGACCACGAGCGTTCTCGTGCACACACAGTTGTGCCCTGGGCCAGGTGGATCAACGGACTCGCAGTGCCACCCCCAACTATGCATCCCACCACTGCCCAACCATGCTTTCCTGGACTCCTCTCAAGAAAATCTGATCACTGCCCAGTGCTGGGGGCTCCGCATTTGCCATCCTAGCTGCTCGGGAGGCTGAGACCTGAGGGCTGCAGTCCAAAGCCAGCCTGGGCAGGAAACTGTGAGACTCCTGGCTCCGATTAATCACCAGAAAACTGGAAGTGGAGCTGTGGCTCAAGTAGTAGAGCACCAGCCTTGAGGTGGGAAAGCTAAGCAAGGGCACAAGTTCAAGCCCCATCACACACACACACACACACACACATTAGTATTAGACTCAATTTCCTCTCAGGAAGAACAGTGGGAAATAAATGAAAACACGAGCACACAGTCTGATGCTTACTAGTTTTCCAGAATTGTCCACTGAACTTTAATCTCAGGTAGATGATAAGGAAGGTAAGACTGCCATCATGAATATTTAGATCTGATTTAGATCCTCAGGAAAGTAAATAGTTACAGTCAGACCAGATGGGACACACAAGCAATCCCAGCAGTTGAGAGACAGACGGAGGGAGGAGGAACGTGAGTTCAAACCCAGGCAGGCTCAACAGTGAGCCCCTGCCTCCCAAACAATGACACATGCAAGTAAAACATAATAGCAGATTTTTTTTTAACCAGCCCTGGGGCTTGAACTCAGGGCCTGAGCACTGTTCTTGTGCTTTCTCAAGGCTAGCGCTCTACCACTTCAGCCACAGCACCACTTCTAGCTTTTTTTTCTATATATGTGGCACTGAGGAATTGAACCCAGGGCTTCCTGCATGCTAAACAAGCCATCTACCACTAGGCCACGCTCCTGGCCCAGCGTGGTCTCTTTCTTATCTTTTTCCCCACACCTAACATCACTCAGAAACATCAAAACTCAGAGCCTATGCTCACTGTTAATCTCTCCATGTATGGTTTAGAGTGGAAACCATTCATCTGGATTAGCCACGTAAAGACCTGCTATTAAGAATCCAGGATTACTTATATAGTATTATTTTGTTCTGTTTGACACGTACAGTGAAAGTGATGAAATTGTATGTGCCCGCGCGTGCATGCATCCATGTGCGAGTTCCATTAAACCATTTACTAAAATTAATTATCCTTTCTCACCCTCAACTGCTATGTAGTGGAACGGATCAGGGATGGGGTAAGAAGCAGAGGCCAGGCTGGGGGCACATACGTGACCATCATGGGCAGGAGAGCTGGGCAGGAGGGCTGCTGCCTGCCCCAGGCCTGGACTGGGTCACAGGGAAGGACCCCGCCTGGGGGCCCTGGGGGCTGGGAGGGGCAGGGAGGAGCAGGGAGGACTGGGGAGGAGCAGGGAGGAGGGAGCTAGGGAGAGGCCTGGGGCCTTCCCCCCAGGAGAAGCAGAGCCAAGGAAAGCTTTAAGAGGAGATTCTTGCCCGTGAAGGGCTCGGGAAGGAGAGCACAGCGCTGGACTCACACTGGGCCCCTAAGTGGACTCCAGGGCTCCAGGGTGACACAGCACTCACCAAGGTGGGTGGCCCAGGGTGCCTTCCAGAGAACACAGAACCTCCTCCTGCCTTGTCCTCCTCCCTCCTTCTTCCCCTCCTTTTCTTCCCTCCCCTCCTCCTCCTCTCCATCCTTCCTCCTTCTATCCCTCCTTCTCCTTCTACCCCCTTTCTACCCTCCTCCCCCTCCCTCCTCCTCCTCCCTTCTCTTCCTCTTCCCTCCTCCTTCCCTCTTCCTCCCTCCTCCTCTCTCCCCTCCCCTTTCCCCTCCCCCCTCTTCCTCTCCCCTCCCATCTCTGCCCAGGTCCCAGCACTGCAGAGCTTAGTGGCCAGGATTCAGCCCCTCGGACATTCTTGGAGAGTGTGACACTGGTGACTGACCTATCAACAGGAAGAACCCCATCCTGACACCCCGACATAGTGCCCTATAATAGGGACCACACCCCCCCTTGGAAGGATGGAGGAAGAGCCTGGCTGGCCAAAGCAGAGCGGGGTGTGGTTGGAACAGAAACATGGGAGATGCAAGGGGGGGGGGAGGTCCCCTGGTCTCCACGCTTGGGAAGGGAGGGAGGCCAGAGGCCCCCCTCACAGAAGGTCTCAGCACATCCTGTGTGCGGATGACAGACGGGTGTGTGTGTGAGCGTGTGTGAGCAGGTGAGCGTGGGCGCCTGTGTCCTAGAAACAGCACTGTCAGATAAGCGACCCATACTGAAGACACGTGGTCTGGAGAAGACTCCAGAAGGGAAACCCCCAGAGCCACAGTGACCTGCGTGGAACCATCGGATGTTAGAAGAGCCAGTGAGGAACAAGTCAAGGAAATGAAGAGGACGGCGAGGAGCCACAGGTATGGGGCCAGGAGGAGGGGGTCTGGAGGACTCACACACACGCACAGGCTCACACACGCACACGTAACACACACGCGTACACACACACAGACATCACACACATACACACGTATATACACATGCATATACACATGCACACTCACATATATGCATGTACTCATGCATGCACACGCACACACACAACATGGAGGGCCAGTCATGAAGAAAACCAAGCCGTGTAGTGTCAGGAGAACAGCAGTCTTTCAGAGCAGACAAGCCCCGCGCTGTGTGGTCACAGTCGTGTGTGGAGCACAGACAGGACGGGAGGGAGTCACGGGAACGGAGTGTGAGTGTAGGTGGGCTGTCTAGGGGAGCCGAAGCCGGTACTGGGGGTTCCATAAACACACAGATGCATAAAACACAAGGCTGTAAACTGAAACACTCCGACTCCCTGTGCCGAAGAACATCGATGACTCAAGAGCAACACTTCAGCTTAACAAATAGAACCACCTGGGCCGGGAGTGTGGCCTGGCGGTGGAATGCTCGCCTAGCATGCATGAAGACCTGGGTTCGATTCCTCGGTACCACATATGTAGAAAAAAAAAGCCAGAAGTGGTGGCTCAAGTGGTAGAGAGCTAGCTTTGAGAAAGATCAAGGACAGCGCTCAGGCCCTGAGTTCAGGCCTCAAGAGGATAGTGGCAAAAAAAAAGTATATGTGTTATAAGTATGAGAATATATATAATACATGACAATACTGT